>NW_024344436.1:947898-1109919 GCF_902729225.1 Pteropus medius | reverse complement strand
TTTTTTTTTTTTTTGGCTTTCTCTCTGTTACACATCTCAATGGTAGATATTTATAGATATACTGATGTTTTCTTCTTTACCCTGATAATAATGAGAAGCCTAAAAGAGCACACCACACAGAATGTTCCAAGAATCAAGGCCTCTGATGAGAATGTCACCAAGTCTTTTCTCCAGATTCTAAGTTTGCAGGACTTTGTAATTAGAATGATCTAAGTTCAAATTTGTGACTTGAAAGCTCTATGGCCTTGGGAAAATTATTTGAGCCTTTCCAAGAGAGGATTTCTTATGGGGATTAAAATGGGGATTAAAACACCAGTCTCATAGAGTTGTTTGAAGGATGTGATCATTTGTGTAAAGCACCTTGCAAATGCCTGGCAAATAGTAGGTACTCCATAAATAAGAGTTTCACGTCTTTCACTTCTCACAGCTGAACACAGAGATATATAGAGACCAAAAACAAGCACCCACAATTTTGAAGAACCTTTGGTTCCCATTAAGAGGCAAGAAAGGTGTAGGATTGAACTCTTGATCTTATGTGAAATCAAGGATGCATTTCCTGTACACACGCACATGATTCACCCTTAGAGAGTTCACATGTACTCAGAACCATCGCTCTATCTCATATCTCTCACTAATTCAATAACACTCCTGGCATCACCAATTGACTCCAGATTACTTTCTAAACATGAATGCATTAACTCTCCCACTCTCTCCCAATGAAAGGCAGCTCGCTCTCTAGGAGCACCCTTCTTCCAGAAGAATACAAAAGTAATGCAGAGATATGGATATAATCTAGCAGCTCAAGGTAAAAACAGACTCAGGTATCCTGATTTTCACTCAGGCAATAAAAGGTAAAAGGATGATCTCCTAGAGGTGGACCTGCACAGTTGTCAGCACAGAAAATGTTCAAACTAAGGAAAAGATAGGACCAAGGACTCCAGAGGCCTCACCAAAATGAGTCACAAGTGGAAAGCACGAAGCCAGAGCCCTGAATCCCAGTTTGAAAAGGAGGCACATTTGCAGCTATGCTAAAAATTGTTTTACAAGCCTAAATTTTCCTGGCAAGAATTAAAGTTAGTGCCCAGATTCAAAAATGCCAGACTTAAAACTATTATCTCCATTTTTGCGGCAATCAGGTGTACCACCCTCTACTTCCCAATCTCACCTCTTCTTCCCCAAAAATCCAGAGGGTCCCCCAAAAGGACTGCTGGCTACTTAGGATTATATCCGCTCCCAAGGAAACAGCAACATGTCAAGGGGACACATCTCAGTGTAACAACCTGGATGGCCTTGGAATGCTCTGGCTTCCAGAATCACCAAAACAAGGGGGGAGGGGACTTATATTTATTGCTAAGGAGCAAGACATTGTATTAGGGGGATAATCTAAACTAACTTTATAAACTCCAAGTGCATGTACCTGGTGCCACAGCAAATGCCCCTTCCCCAAAGAGAAACTAATGGGAAAAAACTTGCTCATCTAAGATGCCATTAATCCTTATACGACTCTTTGGCACAATTTTTTTGCCATGACATGCAGTATGAGAGCCAAAGGTTTTGGGGTGTTTTTTCTCCTGATGTGCTCCCCCAGGTACCTGAAAGTCCAGCTAGTCATTAAAGTGGACCTCATTAGCTTAAAAAGGTAAACTGAGGCCCAGAAGACACAAAGCCATGTGCCATATATTTCAACATAGGAAAACAGAGGTTACACAGGAATCCTTTTCAAAACTCTTTAGATGAAACAAAAATGTATTTCTCAAAGTCCAAGGTCAATCTACCCCAGAGGGAAATTGCATATTTGTCTAGTGACCTGTGAAGCAATTCGTTTTTTGGATTTTTTTTTCTTTTTTTTTTACTTCTTGAGAAGGAACTAACTTGCCATCTTACTTAAAGTTTGGCTGGTGGCTTGGCATCATGGAAAGCTGTGAAAAATTTTCCAGATCCTACATCATAGTGCAATCCACTCAAAGCTCAACAACTGTCTATGGAACGAACTACATATAAAGTATGCAGAAGAAATCTCTATCAAAAGAGAGGAGGGTGCCTTGTTGACACTTCGGATCTCAAGCTAATCCTTTATTATTATTGTTGTTATTATTATTATTATTATTATTATTATTAAAGTTAATATACCATGTACTCAACAAATTAAAGAACTATTTAAAATGTGGGTGGCTGAATGGAAATGTCTGGGGGTTTGGAGAAACCCAGCTTCGTGTTCTAACTCTGCCGCTTACCACCTAACCTCAGGAAAGACACTTAGCATCGCTTCTCTGCAGTTTCCCTGTCTGTAAAAAGTTGACAACTCAAAGGACTAGCATGAGGCTCGATGCGGCACAGTCACATGTCAAACTGTAAAATGCTACCAGATTATAACCAAGTATTAAGCAAACTGGTTAACAATTAGCACCAACAGACCTTCGTATTTGCCCAAATTCAAAAACATCCAAATATTTCTGAGAATTATGAAGGCAGCAGAAAGGAAATCTCAGAATTAGCTACAGCTGGGCTTGAATCTTAACTCCTCCATTCACCAGCCATCTGACCTTGGACAAGCTGTTTAACCTCTCAGTTTCCTCATCTGTGAAATGGGAATAATACTTAGCTGTTAGGGATGAGGGTAAAATAATGAGGTTCTTGACACCTCAATAAGTTAACATATTAATATGTTAGAACCCACATATATAAGAAAAAAAAATGTAAAGATGAGCAGAGATGAGATATGCCTACAAAAGTACCAGGAGATAAACTCTATTATTAACGGCAGTTTTTCTTGTTTTTCTCCAAAATTGGCATGCTAATCTTTGGTCCCTGCTTCTGAAAGAAATGGGTAACTGTGATAGACCTTTCTCAAAATGTAGAATTAACATTGAGAAAATGATTTTCAGATAACGAATGTGTGCAGGCGATGACACTTTCCCACTGTTGCAAGAGCAGCCTTTGAAAAGCTTACTACATCCCACTTTACATTTGTAGTTTCCTGGATGCCTGGGGAAACCAAGGCAAGAGTATCTTGTCTGTACCCGACTCCATGGGCAGCCTGCACCTACTACAGGGTCACTAGCTGCTGAGCAGACACCATTCTGTGAGCACCCAGAGGCAAGCCGGCCTGGGACTTTCCCTCTCCACAAACAGGAGGCAAGGACCTTGATTCACTGGGTACGTCAGGAAGAGGCACTGAGATGGCTTTCAGGAGAATGCATTCCTGCTGCAGGAGGGGACTGTTTATGTACAGAGCAGTACATTGAGTAGAGGCAGCTTAGATGAAATAAGCTCACTGTTCAGACCACATGCTCAGCCCTGAGGATGCAGCTGGGGCTGGCTGCTTCACCTCACGGACCCCTAACCCCCATCTCCTTCCTCCAGATCAGACCCCACACTGGAGCTGCTTTCCGCTGCAACTGTAGCAAAGGCTTATGGAAAAAGGAAGCTGTTTCATGGAGGGAGACCAAAAGGAAGGTATGACTCCTGATCCAGTGTCACCCCTGAGACAATGTATCCAGTTTCTGCAACCGTAAGAGGCCAGTAACAAAGTTTAACATCCCTCTCTGTGAAAGGTAATCTTCACAGATATATCCCAAATTCCCCCAATTATTGAATACTAATTAACAGAATTTAGAGATGAGGAGAAAAACATCACCATTTTGCCTACCTCCTGAATGACAGTCTATGCTCTCTGGGAAATTTAATTATTTTTAATGTTACCTATAGTCACAAAATGTTAGTGTTCCAAGAAATCTTAGGCCATCTTCTCCAGTTAATTTATTGACCAATGAGGAATGTGAGGTCCAGAAAAATGAAATGCTTTTCCCAAGGTCACGCAATGAACAGTTGCAAAGCCAGGGCTAGAATCCAGGCTTCCAGCCAGTGACGGCCCCCCGCCCAGAGTGGTCACGCTATATATTATGTACACAATGTTTATTTCTACTACACTGATAGGACTCCCCTTATGATTCATGAATTCTCATTACATCCCATGCATTCAACTGGTATTTCAATGAGAGAAAACAACCTATACAGACTGTATAAAATTAACTTAAATATTAGGCAAAGAATAGCAAACAGGAAAAATGTATAAATAGTAGAAGTATGATAAGTCACACATAGAAACTTTCCCACTGAAAATCTCCTATGATGCATTTTCTGAAGGGTATTTTAAAATCAGACTCAATAACACATCTTGATTTTAAACATGAGTGATAAGAATGAATTACCCAAGCACAAAACTGTAAATGCACAAAAATGTCATTAATTGAGAGCAGAAGTTCCTAAATATTTCAATAACACACCAGGTGTAGGACTTCCCTTGACTGACCTAGATTCTTTATTTTCCATTTGTATATTGAAAATATGTAGCTGATTGATTCTGTCATCATCTCTGAGGTTTAATGCTTAGTCTGATAAACTGATACAGAGGTTTTAACAACTAACAGTATGAGTAGGAGGTAAAGTAATGCTATAAAAAAAATCACTTCTTTCATAAGCCTCTTTAATAACACTGCTCTTTTAAAAATAGTAATAATAATAATAATAATATAACATTGCCCTGTCTTTAAAACTCTCCCTACTTTCAAAGGCAAAATTCATTGAGATTCCAAACGCTCTCACATAGGTCTTGGCCTCACACTCCCTTCTCTCTTCCCTTCCTACAGTCAAGGTGTTTTTCTTCATATTTATGTAAGCCTTTCTTTCACTCCAGACTTTCAGCATTCTTCCCGTGCTGTTCTCTACATCTAAAATAATTCTATCCCTGTTCTTACGACTCTTTCACATGCTTCTGAAATATCCAAATTCTCCCTGAAGCTGACCCATGGAATTATTCTAGCCTAGAACCGCTGGAAGAAAGGACCCAACAAGCATAGAAAATATAAATAATCATCGATGCACGCAA
The DNA here is from genome assembly GCF_902729225.1 of Pteropus medius. Lineage (NCBI taxonomy): Eukaryota > Metazoa > Chordata > Mammalia > Chiroptera > Pteropodidae > Pteropus > Pteropus medius. Next base: position 1,105,031 of record NW_024344436.1, on the reverse strand, counting down.
TTTCCATAAATTAAAACAATCCTCCTGTACTTTTAGCCATGGACGCACCTGGAGCACAGGGAATATATTGTGTGAGTTCTCTTGACCAGTCACCCACCCATGAGGGATTAAGAGTACTCAGAAATGATTATACAAAAAGTGGGAACAATAGATCCAAGAAGACCCACCTGGCCACCTGAGACTGGAACCCCTACCCAAGTGTAATGATTGACCCACAGGAGGATTTTTCCAAAAGCCCATAAAATATCATTTAAATTCTTTCATTCCATTTTTTCATGATTTTCTTTTTTCCTTTCATTAGTTCATTTATACTTTCTTACTTTTTTCCTGGTATCATTCTTTTTTCTTTCTCTTCTTTTTTAGCCAAAAGCAATGTTGCAATTGAATCCACCATTCTCTTCCTTCCCTCCTAAAGAACTGACGGCGTGTTTTCTTCCTTTTAGTTTTACCCACTTTAATGATACCAAAAACAAAAAAACAAAAAAAAAACATTTTTTCCCCTGTTTGATTCCAATCATAAAACTTCTCATCTTGGATAAACATTAAAATAAAACAAAAACTTTTATTGTTTTCACTTGTGTAATGATGACATTTCCCACCTACTCAAAAACTCATTTTCTCACACACACACACACACACACACACACATACACACATGTGGAAAGTTTACAGTTCCTCTGCAGAACTTTGCAAAGCAAAAATCAACAGCTTAGCATAGCTACCCAAAGCTACCAAGATGTTTCAGATGCTTGTAGTAAACTTGTTTGAGGTTGATTTTTAGTTGTTTCTCAAGTACTGAGAAATATTATATTATGCATCAAAAACACATTTAAAAATGTAACCCACGCTTGGTGGAAACCGCACTGCACTTGAATTGCTTAGAACTCTTAATCGGGTCCTTGTAGCTTACTTTGGATGGTCTAAATACTAAGACTAGCAATTGAGAGAAGATATTATAAAGAATATTATCATTTAAATTTAGTGGCTAAGTACTTGACCCTTCCTTATTTGCTGGGAGAGTCCCAATTTATATCTATTGTTCTGGTGAAATTAGTAATAGCATCCATTACACTCTCAAAAGTGTCACAGTTTAGATGGTAAATTATATATTCTCCCAATCTATATACACCATCAAGAACTGATATCCAATAGCCTAAAACTTTCCAATGCTACTTTGGGTCTTAAAGCACAATCTGGGCCAGTATTTTCCCATTTTCAGACTCAGAAATAAGTGCTACAAAAAAGGACAATTGAAAAAAGTGGTTGGAGCAGTAACAAGCCACATTTCTAGTGACAGGCTTGGACCCAAGCAGCAGAAACTGGAAAGCACCTGGGAAATATAATGGCGTTGTCCAAATAATCAATAAATATTTATGGCTTGAACAGCAATATTTTGAGTTTGTAAGCATGGCTCCTTGCCAATGAAATTGGATCTCTGAAACCTGCACTACAGACTAATTTCTTTCTGTATCTGCATGGAGACTATAAACTACACAATTAAAAGAAAAAGCCTACACAGATACTCACAGGGCTTCAGAAAAGGAGCCAAGTAGGAATAGCCTGTTTGTGTAATTTGACAAACATCTACTGACACTATGAAAAAAGATCTTTTACCCAATTGAAAAAAGCAAAAAGTAGCTATAGACACATGACAAGATGATAGACTTGTGAATTTTCTTGGCATTCCTAACCCTGAGTTAAGAATAGCTTAACATCTCTAAGCAAAAGGAAAAACTAGCATACCGCAAACATAAAGACAAATCCCATCAGAGATTCTGTCTAAGCAAAGGAATGGGGTCAACATTTCATTCTGGAGCAGCCAAATAAAAACATGGTGATTGTATTGTTAATATACAAATTCCTCTCTGTGATGATTGTGTGGGCTCAAGGATGTTAATTATTCGAAGAAAATGTTCCCCACCAGGCAGTGATACAGGAACTAACCCCTTACCCTCAGACAAGTAGCCAGGGCATCTGTTTGCTTATCTATTAGCCATGGGCTGTGGAAGGCAGGCAGGTCTGCAGGTAGAATCATGGGTTTACCTTCCCACTGGTACCAAAACAACAATGTGCCCTGACTTAAGAAATGAACTAGAAAATACTAAATTTTAGGCAGAGAAAGAAAAAAAAAAACCATTTTCTGTGTAGACAGAAAATAGCAAATGTAGGTACCTCTGACCTTTGTACGGGCAGGAAAATCAAACTGCAACTATTTTAAGAAAATGAACGCATTGCTAATCTGTGTCTCTCGTCACCCAGATCGTGAGATGATATTCAGAGCAGCGTCCATGGTGAAAAAGGTAAAACAAGCAGAATCAAGAGGCTCCGGGAAGGTTGTGACCTTGGAAGTGAACACAATCACCTCCCCACCTGTAAGAGAGTGAAGTACATTTGGAAGACACTAGAAAAAACAAGAACCCTGGTTCTCTGCTTGGTGATCTGAAGCAAACATTGCCCTCACGTTCCAGCATCTTCCTAAAGCAGCACACCTGACTGCCAGGCCTGGAGACTGAGCGCATGAACGTGCCTTTTCTCTAAGCTCAGAGGAGTTGTGCAGGGTGGCTGGGAGCCCCTGCACCTCTTCAACCCCAAAAGCACCAACCATCATGGCCTTCTCGTATGTAGCTCTTTTAATTACCAGAGTTTCTATGAATAACAGTGCTTTTACTTTAAGCATAAAATGCCTGAAACAGCTCATCAGTTTGTAATTTCTTAACATTGTGGCCTCGGGCAAATTATGCATCTCTCTGAATATCATTTTCCCCATCTGAAAATTAGATAAAATAAGATCTGCCACCGCCCCAGAGTTAGTATGGAGTGTAACAGCACTATTTTATGTGAAAGTGACAAGTACATAATGTAGGTTCTATATATGTTTCGAGCAGACCCCTATCACTGATGAATGCAAGAATCTACCTTCAATGAAAACTCATGGAATGCCACCACAGCCTTGGGTCACTCCTTCCATAAACCAGAGGTGTCTTATTATGCTGTCGATGAAGACTTAGTAGAGTTATCTGTACTCTTAGAAATAGGGATCCTTGCTTTCCTGAAAAATCCTGACCTACACTAACCAGCTCTGGGTTTGTAGAGATTCTGATGTAGTCCAGAGCAAGCTGGACTCTGGGAGGCTGACCACCACTGGTTTGTCTCGTAGAGAGAGGTGATCTCCTACAGGGTGGTCTGGTCTCTTTAAGGAAGAAAAAAAGTTACACGGACCCAAAAAAAAAAAAAAACCCAGCAATACAAACCAACCAAAAATGCCAGGAATGCAAGCTCTGCCAACCAAATAAATAAATAAAATGTGAGATACTTTATAACTGGACATGATGCATTTCTCAACTCTGCATAATTGAAGCACTCTACTTTTCCATCAACTATGTAACTATCCCCCTGGCTCTTAGTCTTCTTGGTAGCCTTTTTTGCTCTGAAGTAGCACTGACAACCTCCATGACCCAAAGTAACTAACTGACCCCTGTGCCTTTCGCTCTGACTGCTGGGACACCTCAAGATACTCTAACACTCGGAAAGTTATCCATCTCAGTGTTCACTCTCTGGAACACAGAATGGAGCTTCATTCACATGAGATCTCCACTAAGCAGGTGAAAAAGTCATCTTTAACTTAATCTTCTCATAAGTAAAGAGGAGCATAATACAGTGGCAGCCCCTATTAAACATTACAAGGGCCCCTGAAAATTCCATTTTTGTTGACTTGTTTTCCAGTTAACTATTAAATAGAATGCATTATGGGTCAAGTACAGTTTAAAGATTTTTCACACATTAATAGATTTATTCTCCTATCGACTTATGAGGTTGAACGATTATTATACTACAGTTATTTTATAGATGCAAGAGTTGAGCACAGAGACATTAAGTAATTTGTCCAAAGTTACGCAGTTAGCAAGTGGCAGGGCTGGGATTCAAACCCAGACAGTCTGGCTCTGGAGTCCCGACTCTGAACCGCTAGGCAATTTCGCCACTAATGGAGCATGGTCCATGAGGGTCTGTGAGCGCAGTGAATGAGCGATCCTAATAGCCTGGACAGCTCTACCCTCCTTTCTTGTCCACATTGATGAAGACACAAAGATTGACAAAAGGTTCTGGGGAGAGAAAAGAAGCTTTTTCCTCTCTCTAAGGGCAATACAGATGCCGATGGATGGGCATACTCTGCTGGGATGGGAGTGGGGCTAACCTTTTCGTTCTTGTAAAAGAGCTAACATCCACAATTAGAAGTCTTGTTCTTCTTTGGGCATTATGCTCACCTCACCAGGAAGGTGGAGTGGGAAGGAGAGGAAAAATTAAGCGGCTTGGGAATGTATTTGCTTTGGCACCCAGCCTCCACCCCTTTGAAGCAAGCTCCACACAGGGAGGGAACTCCATGGACACTCAATAGCTTTGTTTGTTTTAGCCCATTTAAGATCTGAGAACCCTGCAGTCTGCGTATTGTAATCAACATGGTATATCCCACTTTACACTTACAAGAAAAATTCAATTCCAATGTTATTTCAAACTATGTATATGTTAATTTGGTACTTAAAGATGTCAAAAATCCTGTGAGGTCTCTATCTAGAATAAAGGTTCTTGATCAGGTCCAATTCACAAAGACATGCAAATAATCCAGGGCTCCTGTTTCTACATCCCACCTCCCCTCTGTCTCTCTTTGGCTCTCACATAATGCGGGAACAGGAGGGGGACCTAGTTTTATTATTTCAGATCCCAAACTAGTTGTCTCCACACATAAGAAACTAAACAACACAAAGAATCACTCTGACAAATATTTAAGTCACAGCTGTGGACACAAAGCCATGCTACGAGAAGTTAAACTTTAAACACATGTCCTGTATGGTCGGATGGGCAAGGCAAATCCCCACTTAGCAAGTGTCTTCTCCCACAACAAAAGCAGGCAGCCTGGCCAATGTTTTTTCCATACTTGCACCTGCAAGTTTAAGTCGCAACTGAAGTTTTTTCACTGAGCTTTTCAAAGGTAACTTGCAGTCTTACTCAAGGTAGCGTACACTGAGAAGTTAGAAACAGGGATTCATTTTACTTCAGTCCCTGGCCACTAAATATTCTTAGGCAAGTGACTTACCTTCTCTGTGCCTCTATTTCCCTCTTTCCTCTCTGAGGTATAGGTATGATATTCATATATATGCTACTAAACACCCAGAAAAATTAACTAAAACTTAGTTATTATATTCTGTATATTTTTAACTTTCTCCCTTTATTTTCCCCAAGATAATGCCAGAAATCAAATCTCATTACAATGAATGGCAGAAGACTGCCCACTTTCTTTTACCAGTAGAAATTTTATCTTATTGAAGGCTGCTTACAAAACACATGATCAGTGCCTTGTAAACTTTGTTTTATAAAGAGAGGTATATAAAAGCACTTATAACTGGTGTGGCTGTAGCAATAGGCCTCACTCAACCCATTTTATGGATGGAAAAGCTAAGGGAAGTGACATGCCCAGGGTTTCTTTTTATCAATAACCAAAATAACAGTATAATATACATAAAATCTCCAATATTTAACATTTAATTACCTCCTCCAAAAAAAAAAAATTGCTTCGGCTGTTTACTGTGATCTAAAACATGTGTTGCCAGGGACTCTTTTTCATTCCTAGCACACAGGATCCATTGTAGGTGTGTGGACTGACATATCTATACGATATTTCCCAGATGACCCAATCTGTCTCTTCTCTATGAACGCACACATAAACAAGCCATTCTGAAGGAAAAGACCTATTAGTTGAGTTTATATCTCTGCTGGGAACTATCCTTTCATTTCTTGTATATATGGTTTGAATCAGTTGTGACTAACGGAATTTATTCTGGCTGCCTTAAACACCCAAATGCAACAGTCAGAGCGACATCATTCTTGAATTGTAGTTCTAAGTGCCTGAAATGTCTCTATGAATCTAGTGTATCTACACATTGCTCTGACTATCCATCCTCATCCTTATGACAACAAACAGGCTTAGACTTCTTTGTACACTTCCCAGGGACCAATACTAAGGTTGAATATTAGGGGGTCTAAAAGAAGAGGACATGACCATGTCTTCATTAATATTTCTGAAAGACCTCCAAATGACAAAACATCGGCTTGGCTTGTGTTGAAAGTTTAAGCAGATTTAGAAAGAGTTAAAATAAGCGACTAATTATGGCAGAGGCAAAGAAGTGTTAGCCACAGGGAACAGCAGCTTAACACTGAAAATCAGATACAACACAGCAGCATGTTAAAGCAATTATTTTCCAGAAAGCATCATTTTCTCTCTGTATCTCTTTATATACCTTTATCTCCAAAATCATTAACTTTTAAGGAGAGCTGACAGTTCCCTATGCTAAAAGAAAGCATCTCTTCTTAATCTGCATTTATTTCAAAAATTCTGAAGAATCAGACTCCATTAAACTACTTAACACCAAAAGTGTGCCTAAGACAAAATTTCTTTCCTATCCCTTTCTTCCTCAAATCAAAGAGGAGGATGACACTACCAACCAAAGACCCAAAGTCACATTTGGTGTTGGGATGTTTCCCTGCTTCTAACACATCTTTAGTACCAGAGGACAAATTCACAGTAGATTAGAAAGATGGATAAAGTGAGTAATCTGCATGAATAGAATTGGGGTGTTTCCTGAAGTTAAGATGATCATTTATTTCAGTTCTCCTCCCATCTCCTTGTCCTCAACCCAGAAAAGAGGAGCTAGAAAGCAAAAGGACATGTGACAGAGGAGCTCAAGAAGCCAAGACATTAGAAAATGTTCTTGAAAGCCCACCAGTTAGGCATCGTTTGGCTCTTACTATCCACGGCCCTCCATCCATCTCCAATTCTAGGGGATGTAGGGTCAGGGGAATGATGTCCTCTGCTGCGGTGTCCATCCCCACAGCGCTAAGGAATGACGCCAGAGGTTTCTTGCTCTTTTGGAGAAATAAAGAAGCAGGAATGGGGGCCCTGGACATTCTATAATCTTTTTCCCACTCCTCACAAAAGCACAGCTGTAAAAATATATTCCACCCGCCACACAAAGGTCTCAGGCCACCAACAGTCCTCATCTTCTCTGCCTATCTCCAGTTGCCACCAGCATCGCCCCGCTCAGGCAGAGAACTGCCTGGAAGGAAATAGCGAGAAGGGGGAGAAGCGGAGGAGACCCCAGCAGAAAGCTGGGGTGCGCGCCTCGGCAGTCACCACTCACCCGGGGAGGGGAAAAGCTCCAGATCGACTTTTTCCGTCTTGATGATGGTGAGAGTCGGTTTGAGATCGACGGCTGCCTTCATGGTGCCAGAAGTGGGGGACGGACAGGATGATAGGAAGTTTGCTGTTATTCTTGTTTTCTTTTTAATGGGGATTCGTAACAGGGGAAAGGGGACGGGGGCAATCCGACTCTCTTCCCTAAAATCTCAAATTCCCGCTGACTTTGCCCCGAGCCCAGAAGGTGCGCCCGGCACTCTCCCGGGAAGTTGGCACTTTGCAGGAAAGTGCGCGCGCTCCGGGTCCCAGGCTCGCCTGCGCCGCGCCGCTCCCTGCTCGCCCGCACCCGCTCCCTTTTCTCGGCCGCCGGCTGCCTCCGCTCGTCCCCGCTCCCCGGAGCCGCTCGCCTGCGCTCCCGCCCGCGCGCGCTCTTCCCTCCTCTTTAGGGCGTTTCTCGCTGCGCGGAGCCCGGCGCTGGGTCTGCGCGCCCCTCCGCCCCCCCGCCCCCCCACCGGCCCCAGGATCTCCGCAGGGGGGAGTGCGGGCGGGGCGTCAGGGGCGGGGCGACCCGGGGGGGCGGGCAAGGACTTGCGGCCAATCGCTAGCGGCCGCCCAAAGCGAAAGGAAGGTGGGCGGAGCTGCGGGTCGCTCGCGCCCGCTCTCCTTGGGCGGCCAAGGAGCAACAGTGGAGCGGGGCGCCCAGCCTGCGGGCCCAGGGCCCAGGGCAAGGGTGCCCAGAACCCCGAGAGAGTAGGCTGCGTGCAGAGGCTCCCCAACCACCTCGGGAAAGTCCCCCTGATTCTCCACGCATTCTTGAAGGGTTGGTCACCCGATCCGGCCCCCTCCCGGTAGCAGCATAGTTTTCCTAGTGCGTGTACATCATTCATTCACAAAGACTGACACACAGGACGTGAGGCATGCGGATGAACGGTGTGCGTGCGAGTAGGCGCAAGGGACTCGGGAGCCAGTGTCCTCAGAGGGCTTTAAGAATATTGGACTCCAGCGGTTAGTGAGTCAGGAATCAAGACTGTTCTTTCTGGTGAGCCTTTGGCTTTTCAGAGCCCACCCGTGGAATCATTCAGAAAAGGCGGACCTGTCATTGATAAGCATCTAGACCAAGGCAGCCTGCTGGAGACCTCAAAGGCCCAAATTCTGCTGTATTGCTGAGAGAGTTGAGAACAGGACCTTCAAACTAGAACCCAGTCCTGAGCTTCCATAAGCTTCCATTTTACCTACAGCGGTGGTGTTCTGGAAAGGGAAGCTATTATTTTGTCCCTCTAATTATGTCACCATTGGCCAAAGCTTTGTCTTTCCTTCCACAGACTCTGCTAGATGAAACTGACAACCCTACTACCATTACCACCAAAAAAGTGATGCAGAGGCTCCGTGGCTTTGAGTTTCTGGAGTACATCATCCCTAGTCATGACAGAACCACAGTGCACAGCCCCTGTTCCATTGGGGAATGCCAGCCGCTTCAGACAGCACAGCATGCTCCTGAATAATTAATGATTTGCCATGGATACATTGGTTATTCTAAATAACGATAGTTGGTCCTAATTAACAAATCAACCAGTAGATATAAAGGCACATAATCTATACTCACACAGAGCTAAGAGCCAGACATTAAGATCTGTCTTTGAGCAACTAAAAGTTAAATATAAATTTTTTCCGAACGACCTCGGGGAAAGCTATTTTTAATATTGTTTCCTGATTTCTAAGCATAGGTTGAACTCCTGCAACTTGCCTATTAACTGTCACTTCTGCCTCTGAGTTTTAACACACCTGCTTACCTTTATCTTATTCCAGTTTTTCTCTTTGAAGCATTCGTAACTTGCAGGTTTCCCACAGCAAATGAGGGAAAGAGCCAGAAATAGAAAATAAATCTTGAGCTTCTGGTTCAAACTTCAGATTATGCCCATCCTTCAGTAACCAGAGAAAAATATTTGCATATGATAATTCTAATTTTTGAAAGATTGTTGTAATCCAGTGTTTCTAAAAGGTATGAGAAAACAGTGCTGGCCCCCAGATGACAAGAGCAGACATTTCTGATCCTGGGGAAAGCTGGGAGAAACAGCTGATGAATGAATTGTACATTCACACATCCGAATGAATAACAAAGAAAAGGATCTTGAGCCAATCCTGCCTTACCCACTATGAATACATCAGCAGAAGAACTGAGCAAGTCAAATGTTGCTTTGAGGAATTTTGTTTTATTGATGTTTTTTAAAAATTTGGGTTTGTTCGTTTTTGTTTTTTGGGGTTTTTTTGTTTGTTTGTTTTTTGTTTGTTTGTTTGTTTTTAATTCAAGTGTGAGCACTTTTTTATTTTCAAAAGCAGCTTCCTTGGAACAAGTCCTTTCTCTATTCTGCAGTTGGCTCCTCGGCTTTCTTCCGCAGGCTAGCCTAAACATTGCTGCTAACACTCCACCCCAAATTAGACACTGAAAGAGCTCTCCCTTATTAAACTGTAAACACTTTCCACTCTGGCAGTGGGGGGATTTATTCTTTCAGTTCTTCAACAATGACATCTCAACTTGTCAATCATTCTTTTCTAATGCAGTCCTGAAGCACAGAAGCTCACAATGTTTGAAGGTCCCAATCAAAGAATGGGGTTGGTCAAAATGGCAGGGTTGGGGAGATAGAGACAGGCTACTACAGACCTCCAAGAAAGTTACTTTTACATAAACTAATCTAACTATTGATGTTATCAGAAGTTACACATCTACCCTCAGATCTGGTTGAAACTTCACTTGGGATAAGGAGCATTAAGATAGACAAGTTAAAATATTGTAAAAGTATCACACTTGATTAATCAATTTTGATAAATGAAAATTTTATTCTTTTTAGGTCACAAGTAGATTTTTCTAAATGTTCTTATGGACTTTTAATGCCATTTCTGTCTGTCTTACTATATCCTAAAAAATAATGCCCCCAAAAAACGGTGCCTGACACATTACAGATGCTCAATAAATAGGTGTTGAATGGTAAATTATCAACTTTCTGGTCTCTGCGGGCTTCTACTTTGCCAACAACTCTTTCTAATTCATACGTTAAGTAATTTTGATATGCTATAGCTTGTGAAGATGGACTAAAAAATGTCAGTGACTCTTCCTCTAAGTTGGCCCTTTGTCCTTCATGACAGAGCAGAACCACTATTCCCCACCACTTCTGCCCACTCAGTTTCCCCACCAGCAAAACAAGATCTGCTGAGCCTTGCCTTCAGTTCACTTAGACAAGCTATTTTTAGATTAGATCTGATTTTTAAGGCATTCAAGAAAATTCAACCAAGGACATCATTCTTTGCTTTTGCTTGTAACATAGCAGTCTGCTCCTTCTCCTGCTCTTGGAAGAAAACAGAACTGCATTTTTAAACATTCCCTAGACTTAGAAAATTATATCTAGCAAGTGCTGAAATGCCTTAAACCAGAAATATCACGTCAATAAGGGTAAAAAAAAAAAGGCTGCAGAAATTGGGGGACAGGGAAGTGGCACTAGATGTTACTGTATCAAGAAAATAGCAACATTTTGATAAGAATCTCCTCAAACACGAAGAGTGTGTAAAAAACATAAACTTTCTAAGTTACACTCTTCCCTCAACTGTACCTCAACTTCAGCGAAAAATATAAAAATATATCTAATTTCAAATAATCATGGAAGATAGACTTTCTCTAGAAGTGTGCTAGAATAAGTTGTCTATTTCCTGAATCTTGAACTTCAAGAAACCAAAGAATCTCTGAGTTTCAAGCTAAAATATGCTGTATTAGAGGTAAGTTCAAAAACATTCAGACCACTAACGGCTGATCCAGAACAAGTTTATGACTCACAGATGTTGATTTACTGGTTTAAATGTAAGATTTTTTTTAAGTCCTCAATTAACAACCTGTCTGAGTTGTGGTTGTTCTTCTCTGAGAAAAGGCAAGAGTCCCTGTCGCACACAGAAACAGCCTTCTAAAGCTTAACTCTAAAGCAGGTGGTTTCTATGTGTCTCACTAAAGAGCACATCAGGGAAGAAAGATGTCTTGAGCTTCGATGCTCACCATGATCAAACAGCAATAAATGGAAAATCGGAGATTGAAAGGAAAATGAAAATGACTCTCTTAATTAAACTCTGATGTCTAAAGGCCTTGGGGTCAGTTCAAGAACCCAAGTAGGGGACTCAGAACTGTGCTGTTGCTGACTGCAGGCTGCCTTTGTGACCTCACCAAAGCCACTTAACCTATTTGTGTCACAACCTCATCTCTGTTTCAGGGAATAAAATCACCCCTGGCTCTCCCTACCATGTAATACAGACTCATTAGCTATTGTTTAGATGGTACAATAAACAGTGAGCGATAAGAAGAGCTGCATTTAGGAGGGAAGCAAGAGGAGGGATAGGCTGGGAGAGGGAAGGCTTTGGGGCCTCTTTGCCTGGGAAAGCTCTCCATAATAAAACCAAGATGGGAGTGAGTAGTGTAGGCTCTGGAATAAGACTCAGGTTCAAATTTTAACTCTACCAACTAACAACCAGCTGAATTACTACAAATAAATCACATAATCCTGAACCTTAGTTCCTCCACGCATGAAGTAGGAATAATAATAACACCCACCTTTTAGAGTTATTTGGAAGATTAAATAAGAAAATGAATACAAAGCGGCACAGTGCCTAGGTCAGAGAAAGTGTTCGATTAATATTAAATCACTGTTAATGCTATTAAGATCCAGTATAAGATAGATTATTTGAGAAATCACATTAAATCTCTTCTCTACGGCCAGAGTCATTTGGATTCTCTATTTATACGTACTGTCTGGGGAGAGGTAGAATGATCATGCTTTCATTTAAAAATCTTTCCAAGACCTATCCTCAGTTCCTGATTTGGGAACTCACTCAGCTTTGATCTCAATTGGGAAATTCCAGCACTACCTGATTAGAAGAGAAAACTACAGATTTGTATTTGTTTTAAGAGTCACAGAAAAGCTGTGTTTCAAATACAGAAGGAAGATCATGTTTGTGGTGGTTCTTAGGAAACAAAACCTTAGGTCCTGGCTTTGTCACATATTAGAATAAGATGGAGCCTCTTAGGGGGAGTCAAGTCCAGCCCTCCTATTTACCAGAGGTGGTGGAAAATTAGTGTGAAAAAGTAAGTCATTCTGCCCAAAGCCACACAGCCTGAAAAAGGCAGTGTCAGGTCTAGAATGGGATCACCTGATTGAGGTTCTCTCCACGGCAGCTCCTTATATTTATGGATATCACATTTTCAAAAGTCACTACCATTCAGCTTGGTCTGTTACTGGACACTCTTGAGACACAAAGCAGGATACAATGTACATAGGAACAGAGAGAAGATTGGACTGAACTTCTAGAAATACAACCACCTTCTCTTCACTGAATGTGTTGTCTTTGTGCAAGTACATTGCAAAATAACCACACTATCATTCCCTGTAGTAGACAGCTTGGCATGGGCTGTAAGGAGAAAAGGGGTTTGGGTTGGCTCTATTGCCGTCTGCAGTTTCTTTAGACTGTAATTATGAACCATTCAGCTGCATCTGCAGCCGCAACAATGTAGGATGAACTGGCCCCATCCACAGACCAAGTGACATTTTAAAATCCATCAGTTTAGACATCACATATTCCTCTTAGAGCAAATCAGACGTGATCACACAGGAAGAGGCGAAAAGCTGCCAGCCAAGGCTACAGGGGTTCGAGGCTTCCTCCACGCCCAGTACCAGTTTGCTTCCTTGCAGCAGTCTGAGCATATTTTCTGGGAATGTTACTCCCTCCTGGGACTGGGTAATGCAGAATTCGGGCCATCCCATGAGCCTTTGGGGATCATGTAATTTGGATTTCCAATTTAAGTTGTCCTAAATTGACCTCTTGAGGAGGTAGAAGGATGATGGCATTAGCACAAATGGCAGAAAAACCACTGTTCCTTTAATAATATGGCAGAAGCAGAAAACCAGGCTCCTAGCAAGGAGCTCCACACTCCTGAGAACAAGACCCCAGCACCTTTCCAGGAGGCAGGTGGTTTTAGCTGCTGGAAGGCTCAGGCCTTCCTCTGACCTTACCTAGCTCTGCTCTTGGGTGACAAAAACAGCACAAGACTTCAAAACAGATGTTCTCTGCAATTCTGGTCTGAATCTTAAATTAAGATAATTTTATTGTGTCATTTTCCCCCCTCTCCTCTCCCTTTCATTTTGAAATGCCAAGTCAATTGCCCCAAAGGACTAGCATTTACCACCTTAGAGATAAAGGAACAGAGATGAGGGGGGGGAATTTCTCCATCCTGTTCTTGATACTGGAAGTCAGGCAGAGGAAGCAGATAGCACAGGAAAAGGGACAACAATATAGGAGAAAACAGTAGAAGGTACCTCCTCTGAGAACAGTGGAAGGTTAAGTTGAAGGGTAGGGATAAGACATGAAGAGATAGAGTCACAATGATCCTATGTTCTTATCATTCTGGGCCTTAAATTCCCAAGATTCCAAAATGAAATTAAGGCCTGGTGATGTATCCAGTACTTCACAGAGTACTTCACATTTTAATTGTCCTGCATGGCCACTAGTCATGGAATGACAATAAAACAAACCAATAGGAGGTCCTCAAGATGGAACGGTTGCAAAAGATACAGAGTGAAATGGAGATGACAGGGTCTCAGGAGGTCACAGAGGATGCAAGGGAAGGTCAAGCCAAAAAATCTACACTGAACACAGAGGCTATTCCTCAGTCTTTCCCCCACAGGGACATTTGCTGTACACAAAGAATTTCCCTCTCATTCTCACAAGCTGCAGCCTGAGCACATCCCCGGTGCCTCCTACACTGCCTAAAGGCAGCAACTAATTTCAGTCTTCATTAAAATCTAGGTGCTCAGCTCAAGACAGTAGGAGCTCAATAACCTATGTTGATTATTTAATTAACGAATAGATAACTTCCTAACATCCCAAATATCTGTCTTAGAGATCTGTCTTATTTATTTATTTAATTTTTTTGTCTAATGTGAGACTCAAAGTTCCTCAAAGTTTAAGACTAAAGAGATAACCAAGTGACTCTTTTCCCACTGAAAAAGTCTTTATAAACTTTTATTGTGCTCCTCTTGTCTCCTATCTTCATTTCTTTCAAGAAAAATGTTGCCTAAGTTCACTATATTCATTTTAATTTTCATCTGAGTATACACGAGTATAGTTGTTTATGAAAAATGGCATTTGGCTCACCACAAGGCAAAACAGTTGTTTTGTTGTTGGCCTGAACTTTTATACAGCATACTGTTCATATTTTCAAACCGCTGCTCAGATATAGTCTTCAGGAATTTCCAAACTTTAAGGTGAATCTTTTATTTCACTGATTATCATGAAGGCAAGATGTACTTGCTATATCCGTTATTTGTAAGATAAAAGAATACATAAAACGAACCCAATTGTCTCCATCTTTGTGAAGATGAATAGATTGTTAGACACTTTACAGAGAGCACAGAGTCTGTTACAAGTCCCCTCTACCTTCTCAAATTTACTATAACTGATCAGGTTCCAAGAAGCATTACGTTTTGGGAACCCTTTTGACATACTGCAGGAATCCCCTGCGGGGAGGAAGGGGATGCGCTCAGAGTGGGATGGGAAATGGGGAAGGCAGGGAGAGTCAGCTAAGCCATGATCGCCTCACAGGTGGTGCAGAAACATAAAGCCTGATCTCTCTTGGTGGCTGGACTGTGGCAATCTACCTCTCTCTGCACGTAATTAGTTATATCTGCTTATGGATAACGGTAATGTGGCAATGCAAAAGCTGGCTGACCTTAACTCATAGAAACCAAGGAAATAATGGGTTTGGTTAGGGCCCACCTTTGCTGCTGAGCTGTGATGGAGATCAGGAACACACATTATTTTATATCACTTCCTCCAGACCTAGGTCCATATACTGGGTTCAAGAAAACAATGGTATGTGTTGCGTCGAGAACATCTCACCAGCCAGTGAATATAACATTCTTTGAGTACATCACATTCTTTGAGTTATCAACAAACGCCTTATGCAGGAATCTATTCCTCTCTTAAATTTAGCATTCTTCACTGTACAATGTTACTGGGTCCTAATAAATTAATACGAATCCTACCTTTGCCAATGCTGAATCTAGTAACAGAGGAAGTGAGATGCGGAGCATTTTTAAAATTCCCTTGCTATTTCAAAACTCTTTTTGTACATGTACTGTCCTAAAAGATGTGCCCAGAATCTGAGTTTCCTAAATAAGCAGGAAGATAAATCCATAAAAACAACTCTAGGGAGTCCGGTGTAATTATTCATATTTAGAATTTACTGAACACCAAATACGTCACTGATAGAAAGTTGACAGTTGGAAAAACAATCTCAAAAAGGGATATTTCAGCTTCTCTGGGATTATAGCTCACATTTAATTCTCTGTTCGTAAGGGCCAAAAGGAGACGAAGCCTTCTTTAATTTACAGGAAGCCAGCTGTGCTCACTCTGCATCTTGCATCACCCTTTGTGAAGGAGTTGAAATGTAGTGGATGGTCCTGGTGATGACGCATGAGGTGGAACAGGCCCCAGCTCAAATCTCGTGTATCTGAATTGGCTCCTATACAATAAAAACCTTTCTTCCTTATAGTTGGTGAAGAGGAGAAAAGCAAATCTGACACATGTGACGTGCAAGAAGGCGCCATTTAATCAGTCAGGCCTGTGAAGCACTTTCAAGTGTTCGGGGCTCAAAATCATAGGTAATGATAGGTAATGTGGAGAATGAAGAAAATAGAAAATATAGAAGTTACTTCTTTAAGGAAATGTATTTCGTCAGATTGATCAGAAACATGTGTTTTCCCCAGACTGGGAAACTATCTTGAAAGACTTCATCACAAAAAGGCCTTGGGTGGGAAGAGCCACAAGGGACCCTTTGGGGAGGGAGTAGGGGTGCAGCTGGGTGGGGAGCTGGCCACAGACTGTGGGAGGAAAACACACACGGCAAGCAGCTCTCTTGTGGCAGGTTCCCAGGAGAGATCCCTTTCCAGGAATTAAAAATTCTAAATAATAATGAGAATTTTTAAAAATCAAAAAGATTACGGACTTTTCTTTCAGGGAATTCCACAGCATTGAGAGAGACCAGATGGCTGGCAACGACCATTCCAGATCCAAGAAAGACCCAGCATCCTCATACACTTCTTGTTTTCAGTGAGCTAACATGTTCTCTTGTGGAGAGTATTTATTTTTTAATTGAAATGAATTGACTGATGTGTGGAGTAAGGAGACACTTCCAAATAAATGTCTGTGCATCCAAGCAGTCCATACAAAGACCTGCAGTTTCTTGCCAAATTTACCATCAGGCTTTAGTTTCCTAACTGTAGAGAATGCACTTCAACTCTAAAATGACTGAGGTGGCAATGTAGGAGATTGGGAAAGAGCACAAGCTTTGGCGGCAGATAGACAAGAGCTGGGATTTTAACTTGGCCGTTATCGAGCTGTGAATCCTTTGGCCTCAGAAAGTCTCAATTTCTTCATCTATAGAATGGAGCCGATCACACTGCGCAGTTTACATAGTTGAACTGAACGTGGAATGAATGTGTGCCAAGTGACTTGCACTGTGTTGGATGCAGAGTACACAGTCAACAACACTTCACTGCTCTTTTTAATTTGAAAAATCATAACCGTGACTTTGAATTTAGTGAGCATAAAATTTTCATGGAAGTTCATCCAAACCGTGGTGTATGGTGTTCTCTAAAGACGTTAGGACATGGCGAACCTTCAGTGTGTGCCATTAAAATCGTGACATAATAATAAGAATAATTTTAAGTCTGAGTATGCAAACCACACAAACGCTGATACCATCCCCCTTGGATGAAAGGATATCGACTTCTATTATATAAACATGAAATATGGTTATGGAAGTTCTAATCATACATTCACAGCTACATTACACATTAGCTGCAAAGAGGGGCATATACACCCTCTAGGATTTCTTCCAATATTGGATTCTACCCACTCTGGGTTGCAGTTTTGATACCCATTCAGTGATTTTTGGACTATCTGAGAAAAATAAGACCAGTGACCTCACCATTTTAGCTCTCAAGCTAGTCAGTAATTTAGCAGAATCTTACACACTGTCCAGTACATGCCCTATACTGTGCTGCTGAGACACTCCCCAAACTAGCTCCCTTTTTAGGGAGTACACCATTGCATTCACTTCAGGGAATTCTTTTCTTGTGTTATGCCACCTTACATTTTCCTTGGCTAACTCTTCTCCTGACCATCAAAAGTTTTCTAACAACTTAGCTTGAAATGTAAACCTGAAACTGTAACTATCTCTAGTTAACCATACAATGCATTTAGTTACAGAATGCTGAACCCATTCTATAACTCCCTTTGAGCTTGGACTGGCTACCCAGAATTCAGATGAAGTATTTTACTTGCTGGTGTCAACTACCTGTGCTGACCAGCTGCCCAAAAGTATACTAGGGGAAGGTATCTCTCATTGCCCCTTCTGCTACCAGTCAACATCATCATTGCTTCTATGTTGCCCTTTAGCAACACAGATTTTGCTATTTAGAGGACATCAGCTACATAATTTGTATTCTGGCACTACTAGCGCCTGGCACCTAGCCATCAAGGCTGGCAGCATGGAACACACATAGTCTCCGCACTAGTTACTCACTCCATTTTGGCAAGATTAATGCCATACCATTGGGAAAGTAGATTTAATTGGTTTACTGGGGGTGCTTAGTTAAGTCACCCCACCTCAGCTCCAAGTTGATTGAAGTGTGGTTTTGCCCTTTCCAACAAGCATAGCAAATAAATGATGGGGAAATACTCCAAAACGCACACGGCCGTGTCCTCTCATTCTCTTTTTTTTTCCTAGTGACTTTGGGGAGGTTTGGGCACTGATCCTGCACACACAATACTGTTCTTGTTCTTCTTTTCTCTACAGAGCAGCCTTGAATAGTGCTGTCTAAAATTATAAGCAGGGGCAGCCCTAGGCTCCAAAAGATCAGAGCCCTCATGCTGGGCCTGAACAAAGACCCTGCTTTTCCCCAACAATTAGCCCTGCAAAAAAGGACATCTATCTCCCTCTATTAAAACCACCACGTGCCTTCAAGTCAGCCCATTGTAACGTTAATTAAATAACACGCCTCTCTCCCCATGCAGGTCTCCTGATTAGCTAGCTTTCCTCCCTCCAAAACCTCTGCAAAGTGCCTAGAGACAATGTTCCACTTCTCATAAGCTCCCCCATGGTCAACCCAACGCCTTTGAAAAGCCATCTTGTCAATGTTGTTTCATTTGTTCATGCTCCATATCCATCCCTAGCTCAGATTTGAGTTACCTCCAGCTTCACAGAATAGATAAAATTTATACTATTTTAAAAATAAATGATATTGGAAGGAAAGATTTCTGTCACCATGTAAAAAATCTGTGGTGGGAATCTACTCGCATCACAGTCTAGAGCACTGCCATTCCCACTGGAGTAGAGCATTTAGGAAGGACTCACAACTGAGGTTTCAGAGCCTGGGAAGATGCAGTCATGGCGACCACAGGCAGCTCTCTACTTCCTGCAGAAGTCCTCAAACCTGTGTGAAAGATGAGGCTTCACAGAAAAGTATTGTATAGAAAATCAGAAATAAGAGAACACATTGCAACCAGAATCTTTTCAACATGATGTAGAAATAAAAATTTTCTTCGAAGATTTCTATTGCTAACCAGATAGAATCCAATATAGCCCAAAAGGCCAAAATTGGCCCCTGTCCAGCTTTCGACCAGGTTTCACTTTTTTCCTCCGCAGAGAGACCCTGCTTTCTGAAAATCCTGGACCAGATGGAGTCCCTTGATCACATCCTAGTGCTTCACACCCCCATGTGCACTTTTACAGCTCTTTCCCTTTCTGGAAAGCCCTGGTCCACCTGTCCCAGTCATCTGTCAAGACACAGCAGCAAACATCACCCCTTCCCCCCAGGAAGTTTTCCAGGCCCTTCCTGGACACAATCTTCCCAGTCCTCCTCTGCATTCTCACAACAAACTGTTTCAAGTCAGCATATACAGGCTCTGACTGTGACTTGGCCATAGTAACATAGTAACTGCTTAATAAATGCTGAAGGAATAAGCAACTAGATAAATGAATCAGTGAATGAAGTAATGAATAAGTGAATGAATGAATAAAACAACTATTTGATAATCAATATGATCTGAGATAGTAAAATCAGGCCTGCTGTCAGCTTCACTACAGATGGCTTTGTGTACTTGAAAAAGGGTCTTAATATTTTACGATATGATTCTTTCCACTTGAAATCGTCCATTCTCATGCATATGCACATATACACATTTTTCAGGAAATTTTTTTAATAATAAAATGGAAGGAGACCAGGTTAGCCATTTTCTAAATCTGTTTAATAGTTCTAGAGCTAACTTTTCAAATCAACTCCAGTCTTTGAGGCTTCTAGATAATTTAATCATTAGTCCATACAAACTTTTCCTTCAAAGTGTTTTTAGGAAGACCCACAAATTTTCTTACACGTCTTAGACAAATGAGTAGATGACTAAATTATAAAGAAATCCCATACAATTTAAATTTCTCATGAAATAAACATGGGCTTCAAAATTAGCAGGGAAAAAAAAGAAAAAGAAAAAGGCATTAAAGCACTCAATGAAACAGAATTTGAACTCTGCCAAATCCCCAAGCATCTAAAAATACCCAAAGTCACTGAATGATTTCCATCCCTAAATCATAAAGCCTTGTAGCAAAAGTCACTGCCTGATGATTCTTGCATAAATTCACCTCTATCCATGATGACATTTGGGGTCAGTTCTTTCCTTGCTATTTTGCCATCACAACTCAACTTTTAAAAAGATGTGCTTTTCTAATATTTGGGGATGCCTTCGATATAAAGAGAGAAATTGAGGCGTAAAGATACAGAGGAGATTCCATGATCATGCCACCGCCATAACAGTAATAAATAATTATATCAGCAAAAGCATTCATAATTTCCAACCTGAGACCAAAGGGGAGAAAATACTGAGATTCATTTGACAGTCACTGCGCTGGCAAGCCTCCTACTGGCTAAAGTGCAATATCCACTTTACAGTGATCATAATGGACTGAAGTCTGTAAAATTTAATTCTGGCTGGCAGAAGCTCTTTAAACCCTCAATTTTATCACCATAGTGCACCTCTATTCTAATACCTTGCATTAAGGCAGACTCATCCAAGACTTCTAAGATATGTGGAAAATAGAATAATAAATGAAGACAAATAGATGTGCGTTTCTACATAGATCTGTCTCCTCAAGATACCGCTTGGTATGAATACAAAGCAGCCATTGAGCATTGAGCATGTAAAAATCACACCTGTTAATTCATCAAGGGCAAATCAAATAAACTACATGGCAGGAAAAACTGTCACAACAGAGATAAATAGAAAACATGGTAGAAAGGGAAGAATAATTGGAAATGAATATAGGTGTGAATGCCATGTTAATCAAATAGAAATACCAGATGCATATAATCAACACACTGTAGTCAGAGTAGGAACATAAGAAACATGTATTGTTAATGTGAGTACTGTCATGGAGATGTTGGGTATGAGAATTAAGTACATTGGGTAAACACAATTTTATTAAGGTCTTAGAAAATAGCATGCTTTATGTAGGATAAAAATAGCTACTTTCTAAATCCAACTGAGGTTTTGAGCAATATTAAGAGGCATAACATAGACAAATCAAGACACATGAGAAACATCTCATCAGGAAGAGGAAGAGCTTGGAGCTGACTATATGGAGCAGCCCTGTTGGTAGTTCATGTCAATACATTCCAATCAAACAGGTTATTTAAGCAATGATTTCAGGTAAACTGGCCATGTAATTCTGCAAATGGGACCCCTTAGAAGGATGACTGGGAGATATCCACTTCATGCTATCTTCAAAGTTTGGTCATTTTAAATCCTTGATGTACCAAACCTCACAACAAAATGCGAGTAAGCACGGCTCCTTTTCTCTGATTGAAATAACAGCAATGCATTACCTTGTCTGGCCCGGAGGTTCACAAAGCACTTCCCTCAATATCATCTTTCAGCGACTCTAAGAAACATCTAGGAGAAGGGCACACATCCCAGCCCTCAGCCTGCAGTGCTGTCCAGGGTGTAGAGACTCTCCAGTGTTTTGCACGACTCTGATCCAAGTCAGCTGTGCTAAATACTGAAGACACACATTCGCTCAACTCTTTCAAATTATTCATATGTCCCAAATCACTCTCATTTGCCACTCGGAGACTTTTAAATGTGGTTTTCTCTTGCCATGTCCTTTGCCATCATTTGTTCGATTTCTCATTAGATCTTTTATCACTTATGTACCATAAACTTTCAGAGTCATTATTTTCCCACCAAGAAAGTATATGTAGGGGGAGAAGATGGGAAGGCATGGTGGTAAAAAAGACACTATTAATGCATTAATTCTTACCCATCTCCACGCAAAATAGGAATAAGCGAAGCTGTCATTGGGAAGTGGATATAATAGGATCTCAAGTGATGCATTTGCCTAAGTTCAAAGATGGACCAGAGGAGGAATGAAATCAGGACTGGGGATTAAGGGAAAGGAAAGGAAAGACTCAGCTCTCTTCCCATGGGAACTAAGGGCCACGGAAAACTGACACAAAGTAAACTGCACTCGGAATAGTCAATGTCTGCCCTCACAGCTGCAGTAGGAAAGTATTGGAAGGCATTACAAGTAAGAGCAGCTGGTCACAAAACACATATTTCTTTTTTTTTCTTCATTTATTTATGTATATTGGAATTTTATAATAACATGTTCCTTTAGAGACTTTAAGACAAGTAGGACATGGCATTACAAATGCACAAACACCACATTATGGGACACATCTCATTGTTCTAAAGTCACATAATCCAAATTCTTCACCAAAGGCCAAGTGAGCACCTGACAAAAAGACGAGAGAGAAGAGATGAGGAAGAGAACTTGCAGGGTTGATCTGAGGTGTAATGTGTATTGACACCTCCCATCTAAGAGATATTTCTGCTTCACCTAGATTCACAGTGGCTGTTCCTGAAAGATGTCCTAATCGAATATATTAATTCTATTAAAAGTCTTACTTATGGCAAACTCTATAGATTCAGGGTGTTTACCAGACAATTGTTAATAATTTTCTTTGAAACCTATCAAAGACAAGACAAAAAAAAAAAAACTAAAATATAAGCATCAATAATAATGTCCTGGGAAAATAAACTTGCATTAGATGAGATTTATGCAATTAATTTATAAAATTATGATGAAATTTTCCTAGAAAAGTCTGCTGATTTTTTTTCTTGGAGTTAAAATACACTAAAGTAAATTAAAAATTAAAGTTTTCTTCTGTTTTAATTGTAATGCAAGAGGTAAGGGGAATGAATGGCTTATGTGCCTATATAGAGATGAGGAAATTGATAACCATTTGGCATAACTAGATTTTCAGGTTTTGTATTCTTCACAAATTGCACACATAATGGCTACTTTCTGTTGACCTTTCCTGGTTACTAATATTTCGCATAACTTGTTCAAGGCCTAGCACAGGAGTCAGGCTGACCTGACCTCAAATTCAGGATCTGTAACTTACTAATGGTGTCACTTTTGGCAAGTTACTTCAACTATGTAAAGCTCAGCTTTCTTGTCTATAAAAAGGAGTTAGTAATAACTCACAGGAGTTTTTGGTATGATTTAAATAAGATAATGTATATAAACTATTTGGCAGTATATGACTCAATGTAAACAATAAATGGCAATTTGGGGTGGCTTTGTCAGGTTAAAAAACAAATCACATGCCAAATCAGACCTAGAATTCAGATATTCTCAATTAAGTTCACTATACATCAAAAACTATTCATTTATCATAGTGAGCAATGTTGAAGAACCACTTAGTGCAAATGATTATTTATTTATTTATGCCATAGATTAAGAAGTCAGCTCATAAATATAGGTGATATATATATATATATATATATACACACACACATACATATATATGTAATCTCCATCTACAAAAGTACCAAGACAATGAGGAAAGAATAATCTTTTTAACAAATAGTGCTGAGACAACAAGGTATACATATGCAAAAGAAATAAATTGGACCCCTTCACACTATGCACAAAAATTAACCCATAATGGATCATAGACCTAAATATAAGAGCTAAAACTATAAAATTCTTATAAGAAAACAAGATTTATAAGAGTAAATTTTCATAACCTAGGGTTAGGCAAAGATCTCTTAGATATAACACCAAAAGCACAAAGAAATAGATAAATTGGGCTAATCAAAACTAAAAACTTTTATGCTGCAAACCAAAACATTAAGAAAGTAAAAGACAACCCATATTAGGGGAGAAAATATTTGCAAATCACATATCTGATAAGAAACTTGTATCCAGACTAAAAAAAAGATCTCTTACAACTCAACAGTAAAAAGACAACCCAATTTAAAGACAGGCAAAAATTTGAACAGACTTTTCTCAAAAGAATGTCCAATAAGCATATGAAAAAATGCTCAAGATCCTCAGTCTTTAAGGGAATGGAAATCGAAACCACTATGAGACATTACTCAATATTCACTACAAGAGCTATCAAAAAGATAGACAATGACAAGTACTGGTATGGATATGTGAAAACTGGAACCTTCATTCATGACTGGGAGGAATGTAAAATGGTGCGGCCACTTTAGAAACGAGTTTGTCAGTTCCACAAATAGTTAAACATAGAGTTACCACGTGACCCAGCAATTCCACTCTTAAGGATATACCCAAGAGAAATGAAAACATCTGTCCATACAAAAACCTATATATAGATGTTCGTAGCAGCATTATCTATAATAGACACAAAGTAAAACAATGCAAATGTCTATCAAGTGAGGGGTACATAAAATGTGGCATTCTATATAATGAAATATTATTTGGTGATAAAAAGGAATGAAGTATTGATATATGCTACAACATGGATGAACCTTGAGAATGGTGAAAGAAGTCAGTCACGAATTCTATATAATGTATGACTCTGTCTAAAAGAGAAGTCCAGAATGGATGAATTTCTAAAGACAGAAATTAGACCAGTGTTTAGTAGGGCACAGGAGTGTGAGAGATGAGAGAGAATCGGACTGACTGCTAATAGGTATGGGATTTCTTTCAGGAAGGACAGAAGTGTACTAGAATTAAATTGTGGTGGTGTTTGTGCAATACTGTGAATATATTTAAAAACCTTAAGTCGTACACTTTAAATGGATGAATTGTATAGTATGTGAATTATATCTGAATAAATAAAGATTATGTAAGTAAAGTTTAAAAACAAACAAACAAACACACAAAAAAACTCTGCCTTTCAGACGTGAAGGCAAGGCAAATAAAAGAGAGAGAATTTCCTATCATCCAGTAAAGTCTGCCCAGTGGAGTCTATGAATATCATCTCAAGACAATTTGCTTAACCAAAGTTCAATGGAAAGTGTCTAACATTTCCATGACCTTCTTTTCTAAACTTCCTAAGTGGCTTAGAGAGAGGCTGCCCAGGAAACTCCAAATGGAACCTAAAAATATTATCTCCTGGCTTTATAAACATCAGGGACGCTAATGAAGTGAGGAGCAACAGACCTAACGAATGGAACATTTCATTCAGGTTCGGAGGCATGAGCAGTCTACACTCATCTCTGAAAGGCAGGCAGGAAGGCCCAGGAGGGGCCAGATTTGGGCCAGGGAGGTGAAAATCAACACCGGGTACAGAGAGAAAGAATAACATTGAACAAGGATACATAAAGCAGAGCAAGAGTGACTACATTCTAAACATCAGTAAAACAACCCCCGTTCAAACCAAACTCTCTATCCTCATTCTGCTAACTAAGTTTGGACAAATGAGTGTCTCTCAAGGCAAACTCCCTCCACCTTCACTTTCACATAATTTGGAAAGAGGCTATAGGAGGAACCATGCTGTATGGGTCTCTCCTTCTCACTCCCAGTCTCTTGGGGCTCACCTGACTGCCCAGTATGGTTGTGTCAAGGTTATGCTGATGGTCCTTGAAGCTAAGTGTGATACCTACTTCATGGCCCCAATACCATGCAGAATAAGGGCTCAAAAATATGTGTTCATTGTGGAGGGACAGAATAAAGGTGCTCTAATGTAACCAAGACCTAAAACTAGCCAAAAACCTTAAACTACCTCTGATCCAATTGAGGATCAAGACACCAATCACCCCTCCACCAGCGATGATCAATTTGGACAACCAGGACACAGATATTTATCATATACCCTGCTCTGTGGCAAGTATTAGCTATACTGGAAATACAGAAATAAACAGTAAAGTCCCTTGGACTCAGAGGGAGAGGAACCAAAATATAAAGAGCCTTCTGGATGAGTTTTTGAATTTTGTTCTGAAGGATTTGTGGATTTGTCGCCATTATTGTTTTTAATTTTAGTAACTTCTTAACTGATTTTAAAATCCTGGCTAGTTATCACAATCATTCTGATGGATACATTTAATAACCCTGGTTTGTTCATCCAACAGACCTTAACTGAGTGCCTGTGACAATTCAGGCACACTGCTAGGTATTAAGAACATGACAAGGAGAAAGTCCTTCCCTCAGGATGCACGTGGACTAACAGGGAAGACAAAAGTCAGTGACTGCAACAGAATACAATGATCTCTACAACACAGGTACTCACTGGTATTGGGGCAACACAGTAGGACCTGAACTAAGGTGTGACAATAGCAATAAAGAAGTTGGGATACATCCGAGAGATATTTAGAAGATAAAGTTGGCAGGACTGTGACCAACTAAATATGAGGATATTATCTGCTGCTTTTATCTCCCTGGAGTTTTCCCCTCTTCTTCCAGTATGGAACTCCCACCCCACTTCCCTCCTACTAAAGCAAAGACCAGAGAGAGGAGGAGGAGGAGGAGGGAAAGAAGAGGGAGGGGGAAAGGGAGGAGAAAAGGGAGGAGGAGGAGGAGGAGGAGAAGAGGAGGTGGAGGAAGAGGAGGAGAAGGTGGAGGAGAAGGGAGAGAGAGAGGGAGAGGAGAAAAGAGGGACTTGACAAGATTATTTGATTTACTAGAGTTCCCCAGACTGGCTCTCCGACTGGACTTCTCAGTTCTGTGTGTCAATAAATTCCCTTTTAAACTTAAGTTAGTTGAGCCAGGTTTCTGCCACTTGAAAACAAGAAGAGGCTTAACCAACATAAGTGTTAAGGCAGAAGGGAAGGAGTTGATAATAACATCCAGTATTCTAGCCTGGTGATTGGTAGATGACAGTGTCATTCACCAAGACAGACAGAGGCAGGAGAGAAAGTGATGAGCTCAAGCATACCTTTGAGATGTCTGTGTGATATCCAGGTCAACTATTCATAGAAAAATATCCATGGAAGAGACCCCAACGTCCTAACCAGTACGTAATGAGACTAAACTGCCTTTTCCCCTACTATTCTTTACAAAACTTTTTTTTAAAGAGATACATTATTTTTATAATGGTCACAAACAACAACAACAACAACAATCAAAACATGGCACATATTCGCACGACAAAGTACTACTAGTACACAGCCGGAAAGAGGGACAAGATTATGCATTTTAAAGCAACCAAAACAGCATAAATTCTCTCTTGCCTTTCCAGTAGACCTTTCACTTCTGTTAGAGGGAGGGAAGAATGACTAATTTCCACCTGCTCGTCCTGCCACAGACACTGGAGAATTTGGGAAGTGAAAAGAGAAAGTGATCAATAGCAATGAGAGAAGTCCAGAATCACATTTCAAACTCTCTGTCTTTAGCCCCCTAATCTTACTGGTCGAGTTTTCTACCAGCATGCCTCGCCCAAGTCCCCTTCTGACTCAAGCACTACAGCAGAAGTAAAAGATTATTCCCAAAGTCAATAGCTTTCTTTTCATATCTGACCTGCTCTTTCCCACTTGACCATTTCCTAAAACATTTCCTTGAAGTTCTCTTAAAAGGTTTTGAAATTTTTGTCTTTTATGATAGAAGCAGAAGGATATTTAAAAAAAAAGATTAGTTAAACTACTTCTGAAATATTCTGAAAAGTATTTGAGGGGAGAAGTAATTCACAAATTCCTTTCGTAATGGATTTCAGAGTTAAATTTCACCATAGCTAATCTAAATCCCTCTTTTCCCATTTATTCCATCTTTTTCTTAGTCTTCGGTGGATCTAGAGAGCAGCAGACAACTCCCCAGAGATACTTTAAAAGAAGTTAAGTCTACACTGGTATTTAATCTTAATTGATTTTATACTTAGTTCCAATTCACTGCTTACCTGAAGCTCAATTTCTATGAAAGATGATGAAAAATTTGAAAAGGAACTGTAAATCAAGCAAGGGAAGATGAGCAGATACTTGGTACAGACACTTACGGTACAGCACCGGTAAGGTCAAATATATCCTAGTTCTGGAAACCACCCTAAACAGTCCAAGAAAGCTGTTTTCCTTGTATATTTTACAAGTTTTTAAAAAGCTCCTTTGGTATAAAAATAGGTAGAGTGCAAAACAAGTGTTCCTTCAATTCCATTAAAAACTTGTGAGATCAGGAAGGAATTTCGAAAGGGCAGATGGAAAAGTGATTGTTTACTAAAAAAAAAAATGTATATGGAATTTCCCTCCTCCCTAGCCCAGTCACTAGGGCTGAGAGACAGCAGGCAGCCTGGAGAAATGCGGATAAATGTTCTGAGGCTAAAGCCTCACCTCCTCGCCCTCACCCCTTCCTTCTTCCAGTTCTGCTCAGACACATTTCAATTCCATTCTCTTTCAAGATTCTCCCTCTCCCGTCTCCAGAGCAGCAGTCCTCCATCACATTGAGTTTAAAATAAAGAAATGCTTTCCTAAAGAATTCGCACACAAATAATCTCATTACCCCAGTGCTTAGGTTTATACAGCAGACATCTTTTGCCAGGAAAAAAAAAAAAAATTGTAACTCTAGGCTCACTCATATGGAACAGCTGTGAGGAAAGAAATGGTATTTAAATCATTGTGAAATATTCAACAATGGCTGCACTGCACTTTTAAAAGCCTTTTGATAGTAAAACCCACAGAGAACAGCCCATCCTGTGTGCTGAAAAGCAGCTTCCCCACAATTAGTCTCCCTATTCAGAGGTCTGAGAAGTCTGTGTAAACTTCAGCACGTGCTGTGTACACTGTGGATAGCTTCAAGGGTATAACCTTTCAGAAACTTCTAAGGGTTTACTCTTGCTTAGCGACTCTGCCTAAAGAGCTGGTTGGTGAAGGAGGAGTAAGGGGGCAGAGGGAGTGCAGTACTTAGGTGACAGACCCTAAGTGAAAGCCCAGCAGAGGAGACACCGTTCTCTGAAGCAGCCTCGCAGCATCCTGTGTTCCTTCATTCACTTAAATAACCAATGTTAGACCAAAAGAACGACCACCACCACCAACAACAACAACAAAAACCGGAGAGAAGGTCCAAAATGAATCAGGCCGCAGCAGCTCCTTTTCCCTATTCCATCTCTGTAAGATTTCCATGGCTCTTCGGTTTATGAAACAGCTAGGAAAGCTTATATTCTCTGATCCTAGAGGTGGACATTAGCCATCAGGGATGCAGCAACAATGAAGACTTTAAAAAGTGTTTGGAGCAGAAGGTGAAGTTTGTATAATAATTAGGAGCATGGGCTTTGGAGTAAACCCCGGTTTAACTGAACCTCCCTCACCTCCGAGAATCACAGTCAGACTTCCATGGGGAAGTAACTTTACCTCTCTGAGCCTCATTAACCTCATCTGCAAAATGGGAATGACATCATTCTCGCAGGAATATTGTGAGAGTAAAAGGGAACATCTGTGTGTGATCCTTAGCATATGGAAAGTATTCGATGAAGGGCAACTCCTCTACCTCAAGCAGTTCGGGAAGAACAGGTCTTCTTTTGGACTTTCTACAAGAAGATTATTTAAAACTGAAGAAGAGTGGGATGTGAACTGTTTTTACTTTTTGTTGTTGTTATTGATCAGTAGAGAAGCAACATAGAAATAAAGATAAATACTGTTATCTAACTGGAAATGCAGAGGGATCAAAACCATGTTAATGGAAAAAGAAAACACTAAAGCCAAACAAACTTGGCATCATGATAGGATGGTTTTGTTCAGGAACTCTAAACTCCGATTTTTCAAAGCACTGATGAAATGCCTGAATATTTCAAGTGTGGTTGAAGCAAACACAACTTTATTATTTCCAGTCTTTATTCAACTCTCCAGAAACAGCCTACAGTCATCTTAGCCAGTTTCATTATAAAAGCCATCATTCAACCTGTGAGCATTTGTCGTGATGCAAGCCCTTAGCTCTGAGAAAGTCCATCTGTATTGACCAAAGAAGGCGACGCTAAAAGGCCCTAGGTCAGTTCAAAGTAGCTGATGCTGACGCAGGGTGGGGTAATCTCTCTCACTAGATTTGAGACTTCTGGAAATGCTCTCCTCTTGTCTAAGTTAGTTTGTGGTAGAAGATATAACAGACAATGGTTCCAAAAAAAGCCAAAGACCAGAAATGAGGCCAAGACTCTGAAGGGAAACCCAGAGTCAGAGGCATCGACTAGGAGAACGGCAGCATCACGAGGTTTCTGTGCCATCCTTGCTTCTGTACCTATTGCAGGAGAAGGCGTTAGCTCCGGATTTCTGCCTCCTTTGGAGGCACTGTTTCTACCACTCATTTTTTTTCACCTGCCTAAAGTTACTGAGTTGCTGAGGAAAAGCTTTCCCTCACTGCAAAGTCTGTGAGAAGCAGAGTTCAAAGTAACTCTCCGCGCTCTGCCCGGTCCTCAGCTCCACCTCACAGTAGAGAGACCACAGGTTTACATCACCTTCACAAATGTTTGTGGAGACCACTCCATGGAGGGTGAAATAAAAGGAGATGTAGAAAAAAGAAAAAGGAAGGACATAGCTAGACTTCGGGCAAGGTTCAACGCCCAATGTCTCCGAGACAACGGGATGTTAACAGCTTCCAGATTTAAATGACCCAAGTGGCGAGAAGGGGCCAATGAGAAGGAAGCTTATACCAGCGAATTCAATCCAGTTTCACAAAATATGTTTGGTGTCCTAAGTATAATATGCTAAGTATTACAGGGGGCACTAAGGTACCTTTTCCCTTGAGGCAGTAAGTCTTAACCTCTTGGGGGTCTCAGATCACTTTTGAAGTCAAGGGAAAGCTAAAAACCCTTAAAAAAATTCTTGCGCACAATTTCAGAGGGACCACACATTTCTAAAATTCATCTGGGTCAAGCACCCCTGCTTTATGAGAATCTGCAGGTCTAAGACCTAGCAGAAAGTTGTCAGGGTTGATATATATATATATATATATATATATATATATATATATATATATATATATTTTTTTTTTTTTTAAGATATGAAAGCAAGGTCAAGTGATAACTGCAAAGGCAACTAGAGCCCGGTTCTATGGATATTTAAATCACAGATATTTCTGTTTCTTTAGCACCACTTCAGCAGGTCTCAGGCGGTATGGAAAAGACTGTTACAATAACTTCCAGAATTGGTAGCTTTGTTTTTTGATTTTTTTTTTTAATGACAACTGAAAGAGTGAACAGAAGTTCCAAAAATCTGTGTTCTTAAAATGCAAGAAAGTCCAAAGGATTCAAACATTTCTTTGAAGGTCGTGCATGAATCTAACTGGGATGTTCAGGAACCGAGTGGGGAGAGCATAGTCTTATGTTTTGAAAAATTGTTTTTTGAGGGCAGGTTGGTCAAATGACTAGCTCACGGTTTGGGGCAGGGTCTGAAGTGAAAGCTGATGGGCCACTCGCACTGGCAGTGTCAGAAAGAGCCAAAGGTTGCCCTATACATCAGTGAAAAGGTCATTTTTCTCAGAGTGCAATTAGGTCTCCTGTTTGACCTATGACCTGTGGCCCATGAGATATTTATGCTCTCCAGACAGGCAGCTAGGGAGCAAATGAGTGAAGATTGAAGCTGAAGGCATGTAATACAGAAAGAAAAAATAAAAGGAAAGGAAGAATGGAGTGGGGAAGGAAGAGGAGGAAGGAAGAGGAGGAAGGAAGGAAGAAAGGAAGGAAGGGAGGGAGGAAGGGAAGGAAGGGAGGGAAAATGAGGCTCAGAAGGGGTCGGTAATTTGGTTATGGTTGCAGGGGTGGTAGGTGGCAGGGCTAAAAGCCCAAATCAGTCCCACTGAACTCTCTTGCTCATTTCCGCACAGTAGCAATCCACACGTGTGCTCTGGGTAGAGCATAGCTCTCTTACCTATCTCCCCCACTATCTGGAACTCCCTCCGACCTCTTGCAAAACCGAATCTAAGTCCAGAATCTCTTCTGTTCCAATTGTCTCTTTCTAAAGCCCAGCTGGGGACAGGCGTGCTAGCACAGACATAAGAGAAGGCATTCAGGCCAGGCCGAGGCAGCCTCTCCTCTTCCCCTGCCAGGGTCTGGATTTAGAGCCCTGGTCCTCTGCCACCCGAGCTCCAGCGCGCGGTGCTGGCAGTGCCGGGGTTAACCCGGCGGCCCCGCGCCCAAAGATTTCTGCTTTATTTCAGCAGAGGAAGTGTGTGCCTGCCTGATTAGCCTGATGGTTTCCTCTTTTCCCATAACCTCCAGACCCCCGTGGCCCAAGTGTTTACTCTCTGAAATAAAAAATCTGCTGGTGTTTTTCTTTTTGTGTGCTCGTGTATTTTGGGAGGCTTGCAGGGCGGGGTAGGGGTTAGGGACGCAGAGGCGGGGGAGGGAGCCAGACGCCTCCTGGGCCCCTCCCCCGCGAGCCTCTTCCAGCTGCGGCCCCGCTGAGACCCCTGGCTGCAGCGCAAGAAGAAAACTTAGTAATGAGGCAGTTGGGTCTCCGGCTTCAGCAGCTATAAACATAGCGAACATCTGGAGAGAGAGTAAGAGTCTCTCCACGTCCAGACACCGAGAAAAACAGACTGTCTCTGCGCATCCGCCCCCACCCTGCCCGCCCTCACACAGCCCTCCTCTCGGCCGGACTCCATCCAGCTCCCGCATCACTCCCCAACCCCCAGATTTCCATTCACAGAGCTCAGCCAAGCGGGGGCTGACGCCAGGCCCTGGCCCATGTCCCCAGCCCCCGCTCTAGGACTTCCAGAAGAAGGGTCAAACTGCTTGAATCAAATAGGAACTCGATGCCCCAGGGACCTTTTCCCAACTCGGCCCAAATATTTGTGGTTTGAAAAAGTTAAGAGAACTTTTTTCTCCCCAGGCCCCTGGGATTTCTAGTGCAATGCTGTTACTTCCTAGGATTTTTGAGAAGCAGCAAATCAGAGGACAGCCAGCAGAATGCTTGCATTTGAATTGTAACTCACTCAACTAACCATGACCTCCAGGGTCATCCTCTAGGTTACCTTCCTTCCCAGGGACTTACAGCGGTGATTGGTACTTGTAAAGGACTTGCAATCCTTAAGGCCCTGGGCCACTAGTGACTCTGGAGAGACATAGCTCTGTGGTCCCTAGTGGGCTGTGCTTCTCTTTCTGGTCCTCACCAGGCTCCCTTCTCTATGCCCTCGGAAAATGAGAAAGCGAATTATAAAGTTGGCAGGTGTCAGAAAATTAGCCTTGGGCAGGATGAAGTTAGGCAAGACTTCTTAGAGAAAAGTGGGACTTCTAGTTTCTTTGGTTCACTTAAATTCACACTCAAATCGTGCCGTAAGGAAGAAGGCAGCATTTATTAATCACGTGCTATAGCCATGACCTTTTCATTATATCATTCCACTTAAGGGGACACAAGAACTCTTTGAAATAAGTGTAAGTATCCCACCTGTTAAAGGTGAGGGAACGAGATCCTAGGCGAGTTCTTGCTCTTTCCACCACCTCGCTAAATGCTTTGTTTGGATTCAATGCCTTTCAGCTTATGTTCAAAAACTTATACTAAAAGCTCTTGTAAACTGAGTAGGAAATAGCACAGGCTGGAAAGCTATCAGGAGAGCCGGGGATGGAAATAGAAAGGATCGGGCAATGTAACATTGGTAAATAGGAGCAAATCCAGTCCATAGCCAGAGAAATATCCTTCACTTGTGGAGAACAGGGGTCAGGCATTCGTAGAAGTCTCATCAGAAGAACAAAATGATAGAGCAAGCATGTGGGATGGTTTTTTTTTACAGACGGGTTCTCTTCCTAATGTGCTACTACTTGGGCAAGACTGGTCTGCCTCTCTGTCCTCTAGCATTTCCTCGTTGAAACCCTTGGGCCTCTCGGAGATGAGATACTGGTGGAGAAAGGGTGTTCCTGCATCAACATTCCTTCAGCGCTGTACCCTGGAAGTAGCTTGAGAGGGCAGCTAAGCCCCAAGCGTCATCTTCTGTGAAACGGTTACAGGGTTACAGCTATCTCCTTCCCAAACACCACAACTATCAAGTCAGATTGTGAGGTCGAAATTTTCCCGGAGAGGAACAGTCCACATGACAACATTCCAGAACTGCACAAACAGGATCAGAACTGTTTTGAAGAACAAAGAACCTGAAACAGGTCCTCTAGTAAAGGAAAACACACCCTGAATGAGGAGAGAACAAATGTGTGCTGCAGCTAGAGTTTAAGATACCATTTTTTAAAACCAAAGAGCCATCCGAGATGGTCGGTTGAAAGAACAAACCTGCTATGAGAATAAACATTTGACAGCAAGGTGAATCTCCATTTAACGAGTCTCTCTGGCATCCCCTCAATGTTCTCAACACTTAAAAGCCAAATTGGAGGCATCTGTTTTTCCTGCTGAAACTTCCCACCTGGTTGTCCGATAGCCCTTTCCAAACACTGGCCCAGGTTTGATCTCTCCCAGCCGCCTGGCAGTCTGAGAAAGCCCCAAGAGAGACCATGAACTCAGATTCTCAATATATCTCCCACTTGAACTTCCAAAGTTTATTTGGGAAAGACATTCTTTAGTCCTACCATTTTGCTAGTAAATTTATTCTAGAAATTTTAAATAGCGAGATCTGAAGTCACATGCATAAATTGCCAACTTTTATCTCATAAATAGGTGTAATATTTCATAGAGGAACCATTTCTTCTATCATGTAAATGTACCCCCTCATACACATTTGAATAAAACTTGCTCAGAGACAAGGAGTAAGTCTTTCCCTTTCTCCATATATCTGCTCAGTTTCCAGTATGTGACATTGGCCATGAAAAGCGTTCTACCAGTCACTTTCTGACTCAGTCATATGCAGGCACTTTTGAACAATAGCAAACATTCATATCATGCTTGCTAAGTGATAGCCCTGTTTTAACCAGAAGCAGCAGCAGCAGCAGCACCTGAGCACTGGTGAGAAATGCAAATCCTTGAGACCCACTGAATCAGAAACCCTGAGGCTAGAACTCCACAACCTATATTTCAATAAGCCCTCCAGGTGATTCTCAAAACCGATGGTTTAGATGAGGAAACTGAAGTACGGAGATTAAGTGAGTTGCCTAAGTCATAGAGGGTGCGCTAATGTGCAGGAAATACAAATTGCCAGTTATAAAAATAGTCACAGGGATGCAAAGTAGAGCATAGGGAATAGAGTCAATAATATTGTAATGACTATATATGGTGTCAAATGGGTATTAGATTTACCAGGGTGATCACTTTGTAAAGTATCCATATATAAATGTCTAAATGTTATGTTGTACACCTGAAACTAATATAATATTATATTTCAATTAAAAAACAAATTTAAAGAAAAAACCCAAGCAATCTGGTTCTAGAGTCTGGATTTTTTTACTCTTATACAGTATATACTTCCTCTCTCACGGAGAATGAGAGTGTAGGTAGGATGTGAATGTGGGTAGATGAGGTTTTTACTATGTTCAATGACCTAAAACATACCAAGTTGCATTATACAAGAAGAAAAAATGTTTTGTCTTGTTACTCAAATCGAGGACATAGTAATGAGACCAGGGTTCGTTCCCTGAGGGTAAGTTGGGTTTACTGTGGTCTGTAACTGCAGACTGCTTTCCAGCTCTAAACTACTATTTTGCAAAAGGGAGCTTAGGCCGAAACGTCACTTCTATAACTTTGGCTGATTCAAAACAAATCTATCCCTGAAATGAAAAATAATTTGATAACGTATCACTCTGGAAAGGTGATTCATGATCATTCATGATCATCATAACTAGGAAGTTATAATCAAATATAGACAGTTATCAGTTGATGGGGTGGACTATAGTCTTGTGGCCCACGTGCTCAGTTGGTCTCCGATGTCAGTCTTCCAGCTCCCAGTGGAAAATAGGCATTGAACGACTCCAGCTGGGTCTGGGCACCATTCTAAACTCACCGCCTCTATATAAAAATGACTTGTCATCTACTCCATCTTTTCAACAGGGTTGTGGATAAAAACTCGACATAATATTTACCGGCAGTGAAATGTTAATGAGTTCTTAGAGACGAAGAGCAAGAGATTGACTTAAAAAAAGAATCTTGCTATGATGATTGAGAGAAAGGGCTGAGGTTGGGGGACAGAATAGAGGAAAGGAACAGAAAAAAGGGCAGGGTCAGTGGGCTCCACTCCAGTCAGACTATAAACAGTAACAGACATTTCAGCCATGTCTTGTGTAAGGGGCTCCATTGATTCACAAGGCTCCCCGACAGAGAGATGACGAGAAGCTAAGACAGAAAGGGCCCATTCATTCATGCGGAACACCAGCTCTCCATCCCCATTGGCTCTCGCTAATGGCTCCAGGCTGATAGGGAGAAGGGGGGAGAGGCAGACGGGGGAGGCAGAAATGAAAGAAAATGATGACTACAAGATTGTCATGAAGAAATGAACAGCTGCACAGGCAATTGCATGCAAATGTGGCTTCCCTTTTTAGCTGTATAGTTAATGTCCTCAGATTCATCTATTTTTCTCTTTCATGTCATCTTCCCCTCCCCGTCTTGCCTTGTCTTTTTCTGGGGTCCTCTTCTTTTCCCTTTCCCATTCATCTTTCATTTTCTCTGCCCAATATTCTCTACCTCTCTACTAACATCCATTTTTATTTTTCGTCCATTTTCACACATCTCTTTTTTCCTCCTCAGCACTCTTTCTACCGTCTATTCTGTCTAATTGAGTCTTGACTCATCTCAGTTACTGAGTATTCTCTTCCACTCACCTGGGAAGGCTCTCCCCCATCTGTTTTCTCTCAGCTTTTTCTCTCCCTTGCTCCCCACTCCCCCCACCCTCTCCTTCTTCTCAGCCTCTGCCTGTTTGTGAATATGAGCAACATTCAG
Source organism: Pteropus medius (assembly GCF_902729225.1). Taxonomy (NCBI): domain Eukaryota; kingdom Metazoa; phylum Chordata; class Mammalia; order Chiroptera; family Pteropodidae; genus Pteropus; species Pteropus medius. The sequence continues at coordinate 1,068,733 of NW_024344436.1, read as the reverse complement.
AGGAAGGGGCCTAATCCTTCCTCAATGGCCCCTCCTGCCGGGTATTCCAGTCACTGACAGATGTGTAGTCCTTGGAAAAGAAGTTCATTCATCCCTTCTGAGAGCATAAAACGTGAGAGACGGAGCAGGGGGTTGGGAGTGGCCATGAGACAGAGGATGGGAAGGAAACAAGTTATAAATAGGATAAAAGAAGATGAAAAAAAAATGTGGAGTATTTTTTTTTCTTCTTTCTTCTTACTCAACACAACTCCAAGGAAATATGCTGCAGCTGGAGAAATCATTGGTTGGTCCATGTCTTCATCTCCCTTCCCTAAAACCCCACGATCTCCTTCCAAAGGACACCCATCACTGAGGAGGGCTGGACCACAGCCCAGAAATAATCATTGCAACTTCTTCATCTGGACAGCGCAAAAGGCAAAGGAGAGGCTGAAAAAGCTCAGAGTTCTTGCCAGATAATTCCATCAGAAAAAGCCTAAGACAGAGGGAACTACAGACAACACATTTGCCACTGAGGCACCACTCCCCATATGAAGGCTTTCTAGCATTTCTGAGCTATAGCTGATGGCAACTAAGGTCATTTAAAGGCTGGTTGTATGTATCCCCATCTTCCCACCCTTCTCAGAGCCACTAATCTGGGTGCCCCCACCTTCCTTCTTCTTGCAACAATAAAGAAGAATATGGGAAGACTATATTATACTACTCTGAGTCTTTGCATTTTAAAGCAGCTTCATCCTAAGAAGTTCTACATAGACACTGTCTCATTGTCCCTGATATAAAAAAGTCTTTTACCTTCGGAAACCTTGACAAGAGGGAGAAGGAAAAATCATCTTCGCTTGGGAATTTATGTACTTCTCACATAAGAAAGAGAAGGACTGTCTTTTTGCTATGAAGAACAGATATTCTGATCCTAAGGCTATGGGCAAGTGAGACGATTGCTGCTATTAATAAGATGTAACCTATAGCAAGCAGAAGCACCATCTTGAGCTAAAACTGTTAAGGCAGAGTAACTAATTGTTCTTGCATTAGGAGATGTAAAATTTAAGCCTACCGATATTAATAGGATTCAAGAATTATATTAATGTAGACACAACCATTTTGATCTTTATTTTACAGAAATCAAAATCAAATCTATTTTGTTTAGAATTTCAAAAGATCATTATTTTTATCTCTTAAAATTTTAAATACTTAAGTGTAACCTGTGAACAGGTGCAAAATCCTCCCTGTTGCCACTTGAAATGGGTAGATCACTGAGATGTCTGTAGCTACGCTTGGAGGAACTGAGACACCGAGCAGAAAGAGACATTAATGTCATCATGTCTGAGATCCAGAGTGGTCCAAAGAGTATCTCAAAGATCAATGTCTAATGAGTCAAGAGAACATGGGACACAGAAGTTGGTTACATTTTGCCCTGGGGAAGAACCAGGCAATTGGAAATCAACTCCCAAGACTTCCTCCCAACCCCCCCAAATGCCACAGCATTTTGCTCTGTGTCTCTCTGTGTATTCCTGGTGAAAGATAAGGCGTGGACAACAAACAAACATTTATTTTATATTTCCATCATTATAAAAGTACTTTTTTACCGTACAGTTTTGTGGAGTTAAGAGATGCCGAACAACAACAACAACAAAATTGTATTTAAGTTTGTTTCCGGTGGCTTCCCCCCTTTGTAATTCCTCAGAATTACATATTTTCAATATGTAAGAGAGCAATAATTTCTTATACTAAGAATTCACCCTGGGAGAAAACACAGATTTTAAATGGCATTTTGATATTTGGAGATATTATCATAACGTGCTCTCATGAAAAATTGAAATTAATATCCGAATCAATTATTTCAGAATCCTCAAATTCAAGTGTTGCATTTCATATTAAAAATAAACCAAAAAAAAAAAATGGCAGGTAAACAAAGACAAATGGGATTTGTAAGAAATGCAAAGTGTCCTGCAAAATAGAATCTGGATAAGGCCTTTGAACTTCTCAGATCCTGGGGGAGAGTGGATCCATTCCTAGAGGAATGTGACTCCTGTTCACCAGAGGGCAGCACTGTGACCAGCAAGTCCTGAGTGAAGGGAATGCTGAGAGGAAGAGAGGAGAATTGGGGAGAGAGAAAGTGGGATGAGGAAGAAGCCAGATACAGATAGGCATGGCCAGAGAGGCAGGGTATGATGGAAAGAGAAGATGAATGACAGAAATTATGTTCTGTAAGGAGACGATTTATCCAGTTCACACTTTATGACTGCAAAACTTCTAGGCCCTTTGTCAATAGCTTGGCTGAAATGGATAAGTCACGGGAAATGCACAGGAGACAGAACTATTTATAAAATGAAGACCTAAAGCAACCCCTCCTCTCTTGGGTGCATTCCTGGAGTTTAGTTTTCCTGTCATTGGAGAACAAAATAACTTAAAATTATTTAGAAGGGGGCTTTCCAATAGAGGACAATAGCATCCGTACCCACATAAGATATGGTAGCTGTTATTTCAGAGAACACAGCCCTCATGTAATTTCTATTGTCTTTCAACTCCATCCTCATTCTCAGTCTTTGTTTATGTTCCTACCTGAGCCACAATGTTCAAGACCAGTAGGTACTTCCTGAGTGGCCATTTCTTCCCAGAAGGGATAGCAAGATCTTTGTGGGTGGTAATTGGACTGGAAACCACAGGCCATTCGAGGATCTTCATAAGAGTTGATAAGTCCCTGCCTCTGCAACCAGAAAAAAAAAGGAAATACATTAAGAAGAAAATTTCTATAGGTTAGCCCTAATGGGACAATAATATCATATCATCCATGTAAACAGGAATCATCCATAGATGATAACAGACTAGAACCAACTATCGATCGCATGAACCCTCCACCAAAAAAAAAAATAAAAGACACGGAATAGGAAATGTTTCTGACTTAGACTATGTGTATATATTTATTTCTATCCATTTCTTCAAGCATCTGAGGACTACCTTCTCTAATTTTCAAATAAAAACCCACGGTTACGAGCAAGGCAGAATCTTGGTCCTCTTTACACCCTCCTTGCTTTTGGTCTTTTAGGTTTCTTACTCTGTGAAAACACCATGAAAGGATATTCTTACGAGACTTATTCCAATATCATAGAATCAATAGGTGATAAATGCCAAAGGAAAAACAAAAAATGCACCACATAATAAAAATCACTCATTTTTCATTTAATTAATGTACATAGGTTTTAAAGATATTGATCGTTAGACAGGAATTTTCAGTTTCTCCCAACATTTGGGAAATTGTGCCACTCCCTTATCAACTATGAAATTCATAAAATATACTACCCACCTAGGACTCTTTAAGGAAGACAAATGTGCTATGTGGGAGGCCATATTTTGTGACATTGAAGACTCTGTCTTCGAAGTCATGGATACATGGATTCACATCCTGTCTCACCACATGGAGGCCTGGGACTGCTCCTTTATCTAAACCTCGGTTTACTCAATTGTGAGATGGGAATGATAATATCTACCTCAAAAGGTAGAAGGACTAAATAAAATAACATGTGTTAGAAAATTATATGTAAGGTAAAATAAAATATGAAATGCATGTAATAAAATTATGTATTATATGAAATGCATGTAATAAATAGGATATGAGAAGCCTAGTATAAGCAGGTATTCTTTTAATCCAAGAGACCCTTAACATTCCTGGGATTGACCAAGAAGTTTAAAAATTAAGACACAAAAGGAGAGGCAGCAGATTCATGAAGAAGACTCCCTGAGACTAGAGACTAATCTACCCTGACCTATCCTCAACCTTCTTTTTCTCTTTTTTATTCTTTCTCTCTTCTCTTATGATCCCTCCGTCTCTATAAAAACTCCACTAAGAAAATCAAACTTTCCTAGAATTCGATGTGTTTAAATCTATTGATGTTAAGGTGAAAATTAAAGAATGTAACTCCCCAGGAGGTAGTCTCATCCCTAAAGCTTGCTAACCCTCAGCTAGACCCTCTGATTGAGAGTGTCCTGTGCCCTGTCTCCTGTTGAGCTGCAGCACAAGAACTCAGCCCTATTACATTAGATTTGATCATTCACTATGTACACTCTCTTCTCCATTTCGTAATTGTCCATTCACTTAACCTCAGTAAAAATAACAGAACAGAGTAATTGCAGAGAGAAAAATGACAATCAAACCCAAAATATAGAAGGAGGTCTTGTGCATATTAATTTGGACCATATTTTTAAAAATATTTATTAAATCCTTCAAACTAGGGCTGAATGAAGTGCATTTGGGGGCTCTTCATCTGCAAACTGTACTAAAGATGCTAAGAAGGTAATGACATTCTTGCGATTGAACGGAGTTGCCTTGAATTGTACATCAGAAGCTAACGTCCTCGGCCTTCTGCTATCAGGAGGCTCCGGTGAAAACCACAGAATCTAAATGAAGCAATGACAGTTCTGCTAGCTCTTTGTGTTTGGGACCAAGAGATTTAGGGAAATTACCAACAAGAACACTCTATTGATCTTCAGTTAGACACATTTCCTTAATTCTGTCTTAAAACGATTTTGCTGACATTGTATTTTAATATTGTAAGTTCCTAAAGCAACTACGTTGAGATTTTATTTTAAATCCCCAAAGATAAGTAGGTCTCTCACAGTACTTTGCAATAAACCAATCCGAAACACATTTTCTAGACTAGCTGTGTGCTCTTGATATCTATCCCCATCTTTTCATATTTCTCTAGAGCCTTTCTCAAAACTCAATGTCAAGTATCAGAGTTATAGGAATAGGGTCTTAAGGGAGGAAACTTTGATTCTAAGTGGTATAAAGGAAAACTCTAAGTTGCCAAGCCACGTCTCCTTTGGAGACAGTGTGTGCATGCCTTGCCTAAACCAGAAAAGATCCTCGTAAGATGGAAGTAGGTGGTACAAGCAGGATCTGAGTAGATAGGTGGTGGGTAATGGTCACAGGCCCTGCTTAGGGTGATAGGAATCTGAGGAGAATTTGAATTCAGCTTTAAAAGTTTAGACTTTCTCTGCTAAGGAAAGGCCAGGAGGCAAGGTGTAGTGTGCAGAAGCGTTGAAGGAAATGAGCTAGATGCAGTATGTAGGGGAGAGATGGGAGACAGAAGGAGTTAGTAGGTTAGGAACAAAGTAGTGAGGTTGCAGACCCGGGCAATGGCAGCGTGGCTGTGTGGTGAGTCAACTCACAGCCTTCGACTAACAACCACATGCAGCACCAGGCTGAGTTTTCATGGTCAGCTTTTTTCGTATAGCTCGTCCTGTTTCCAAACCCGGCTCTTTGTTGTCAGTGATCGTTCATATATGATTTTATAAATGGAAATTATTTTTAAGACATATTTCCTCTTTAGTTGTTCTCAGTGGAGCCAGAGGACTCTATTTTTAAGAACAAGAAGGAGATAATGTATCAAGCCCATCGTGAACCACAAACATCTTTGCTTATGAATGCTCCTGGGAGCATCCTGACTCTTGTCATCTAGACACCTGCCTGTTTATTAGACATTTCACAAACTGACCTAATACATATTTCATAGAGTGTGAAATGACGTTTTTACTCAAGAGAACCACATAGCCAGTTCCAATTCATTACGAAACTGTCTCAATTGAGGAGAAAGAAGCAGGTTATCAACCGGTCAGAAATTCGTGCAGCACAGCCCCCACCTCATTGCTTTAACAAGGCACCACCCCAAACAAGTTCTAATCTCTTTGTGGACACCTTCCTTTCCTGGCTACAACTGGAGGGGACTTCACTAGATACAAGCAACACTCCCAGTTCCTGTCACAGTTTTAAGGAAACCATCTGACAGTTTCTCACTCATTCGTCCCACAGGTGACCATTGAAAAAAACTGATGTACATCCATCCCACACCTGCTCTATGCAAGTTGGTGTGCTAAGCATTGTGCAACAGTCGCATTTAATCCTCATCACAATTGTGCTAGATTAGTATTTTCATCTTCATTTTACAGAAGAACAAACTGAGGCTTTAAGAGGGCAAGTAAATTTCCAAAGCCCACACAGCTTATAAAATCATGGAGATAGAATTCTAACTCGTATCCATTTGATTTCAGACTCCTTTCTCCTACCTGTGCCACATGAAGCTTGTGTGTCTCTAGTACAGATTGCTCAAGTAGAGTGGCTGCCATCCCGTAATACATAGTAGATGAACTGCGGCAGTGTGCACTCATGGAACAAATTCATATCATGCCAAGTATTATGTTATATGATAAGAACGCAATATGAGCAAGAAACAAACTTTACCCTGAGGAGAATACAGATAAGTAAACAGGAAATTACAGTGAGGGGATATGACAGATGAAGTACTGATGTGTAAGGGGAGGGGAGTGGTAGCAGGTAAGACTTCCTAGAGGAAGCAGAATAAGGTAATAAGTGAAAGATTGAGTAATATCTAGAGTAGAACATTTGGCTAAGAGCCTGGAGAGCAAAAGAAGAAGATGACACACCTAACGGTGAAAAGGAACATATACAATTATGTAAGGAAGAATAAGAAAGATTCAAATAGATGATATAGAGAGGTAAAGACTGAGTTGTTTGGTGGTGACAAGCATGAGGGAAAGCTGTGCTCTGGGGCAATGAGGATGCTCATAAAGGAGGGTAATTAGTAAGAATTAAAGCTGGAGGGGCAGGGGAAGATCACAGTGCTGAGGGCCATGAATACCAGACAGGAATTTGGCTTCAGGGGTAAGGCATTGGAGGTGTATTAGAAGAATGGACATGATGAATCTATGTGCTCTAGATAGAAAGCCTTGTTTGACGCGCCGGGCAAGAGCAGAAGGTGGGAAGGCTGATCCAGGCAGTAGTAGTTCCCTGCAGAGCCATACTGGAGACTGAGGCAAAAAAGAAACATTGGCCCAGCTAACCTGAACTTCACTTAACTTTTTACTTTTTATAATAATTTTTGTAAATATTGCATTCAGACACTGTTTAGCCTCAAAACTGATTGGGGGCACCCCTTCAGTATTGCCCCATCTGAGTGCTTCACTCGTCTCACACTCGTTTCAGAGCTGAGCAGCAGTCCAATTACAAGGAGAGAGTCGCATGACGGTCATGCATATAGAGGTGAAGAGGAAATGAGAAATCCAAGATAATGCCCAGATTGCTTGCTTTGATGCTAGTGAAAATGATGTGTTTAGGTACATAAATAAGAAGGGTGGAGAAACTTTTACTTTGGGTTGTGTTTGGATGGAGTGATGGCAGACAGAGCACCTTGGTGGAGGGGTCCCTAAGGTGGCCGCATGCTAAGAGAAGCCAGGAATGGGTAAAGTTAGATTTAGGTAGCATAAGGAGCCAGTTAGACTACAGAGTCAAGGAAAATGGCAGTTAAAATGAAAGGAGAAAAGATCGAAAAAGGGTCTTTAAAGTTGCCTATAATTAGGATGAGCAATTGGGGAAAAACAATAAAGAAGGACCAGATAAAGACATAGGAAGGGACACAAGAACATGCACAGTGTCGTGGAAGCTAAGGGCAGCTTCAGACCCGGAGGTGGTTGGCAAGTGGCTGTGAGGAACAAGATGGGAACCAGGCAGCCCTGGAGGCCGGACAGCTCAGGAAAGCACGCATCCTTGCCCTGCTCCATCAAGATATCAGAGGATACAAGCCCACAGCCTAAACTCTTCCTCTTTCTGATCCTGGAAATGAGCAAAATGAAGCCCCAGAAGTCTGGAAACTACCAGGACAATGGACACAAGCTAATCCCAGCTCTGCTTTAAAAGGGAGTCAGCTCTGCTCTAAAAGGGAGCCAGCTCTAACAGTACCACCACAGCGGACCACCTCCACCCCTCCTCCAGTTAAGGTCTTGTCTATTTCTTAGCTTCACTTCTCAGTGCTTCAGCGTCAGAGACCTCGAGCTTCTCTTCTCCACCCCTCACGGTCATCTCTTTATGACAACTCTTTACCTTCTCCCACCTGCGCCCTGTCAAAACCTCACAGCCATTGAGTTGCTTATAGTCTTCCTTCTCTCTGCCCCTGAAAGACTCCCGAATTGAAAAGAGAGACAAGAGGAATACTTTTACAACACTGAATTGCAAACATTTGGAGTCTGCCTGCCTATGAGTATGCATGATTCATTCTTCAAGTTTGTTTCTCTCTTTAGCCAAACAGCCTTACATGTCCAGGTGTTTGCTTCTTAACTCCTACTTACTATTCTTCTGTATGTGCTACTCAGTATGCAAACTCTGTCAAAGCAAATCTGTCTTCTCTCTGATCAACTTCAGAATCCTAGGGTTTAGCCATATGCAGAGCCATAAACATACAAGACACAATAAATATTTCTAGAAGTTGCTCTTAAAAAAAAAAAAAGTGTACCCAGAGGCAGAGTTGAGTTAACTCTGAATGGATGGGCCCAGGGGTTTGCCATTCACAGAGAGAACTCTGTATTATTCTGGGAATGTCACAGATGTTCATATGCTCTATAGGAAGACAAAAGATTGGAAGTCAGGAATCCTGGATTCAAGTCCTGCTCTGCCCTAAGGAGCTGCATAACTTCCAGCCCTGTCTCTTAATTTCTTTAAACATTTGCTTCCTGAGGAGGCTGGCCTTAATGATCTCCAAGTTCCTTTCTAACTGCAAGTCCTCTTTTTGCTGATCTGTCCACATTCTTTCTCCTGACCTTGTGACTGACAGCTTCCATTTGATATAGAACCACCTCGGGATGGAGAAACCTATGGAGCCAAAAGTTGTCATAGTCATAATTTGGATTCATGAGGCACAATATCCCCTTAAAATGTATTAAGGCCTTCATTTTGTTTGTCTTCATTCTTCCATAAAACCACGCTCTAACACCGTATTGACACCACATTCCCCACTTTTCATTACACAACTGTGAAGCTTAGCAAGTTTCTAGCTACTTGCTAGGGGCTCTCACACAGTAGATGCTCAATAAAAGTTTATTCAATAAGTGGACAATTTCCCAGCGTAAAACCTTCTACCCCACAGCATGCAATTGTCTCTCCACACTGGGCTGAACAACTCTACAGACTTCTAACCAAGGCTGGGCGTCCTCGTTCCCAGAAGATGGTAGGCGAGCTAGCACCTCCTTTCATGGATTGTCCAACACATCACAGAGAAATTCCATGAGCAATGCTGAAGAGTTTAGGGCAGAGCATCATCGTCAGAAGGACACTGAGCACGTCTGCTGCAGGTGGAGACACTTTTCCTCCTCCCTTGAGAGACAGAAGGGAGAGAGGCAAAAGAGAATTGCTTCTTAGCTTAGTGTTTACCCCTCCTTAGTACTCAGCCTAAGTACTCCTAGCAAGGGGCGGGGAGTGGGGATGGGTGGTGCAGGCACCAGGAGAGGCAGGAACAGACAAAATAGGAAACTCTCAAAGGGCAATTTAATTTTAGACTCAAGGCCAGGAAATTCTTTTTAAAACAATAAGAGTGATGGTCTTGGGCCTTGGTGAAAGGGCAGGCTTGACCTATTGCAAATTTCTGAGAGAGAAGAAAAATTTGAAGCACAGAGAGAGTGCTATAGACAAAGAATATCGAATTCTGCTCTTAAATGAAAAAGCCGGGCTTGGTTTCTATGTGGACCACAGCTGAGGAGACTCCAAGACACCTCCTGGCCCTGGGGCAGCACATCAAATTAGTGGTGGTGTCACCAACACCGCAGCTCTTCCTGAGACCATAGCCCCCTCCTCTCGTAGCAGGTACGAGTGATGTTTGAAGCTGGCAGTGCAAAGAGCCTCTGAACCTCTGACCATCCTAGGTGCCTGGACTTGACACTCCCTTGCTGAGAGATCTTGGGTGAGATCGTGTGACTTGTCAGCTCCTCTTCACTTGGCATGGAGCCTTCAGACTCCCAGTGACTCCAGGGGTGACAGCATAACGCATGTCACAGTGTGGAGATGGAAGACGAGACTCTGAGCCTTGTTATGGGATGTGAGTGGGAAAACTCGCCATGGCTAAAAGATTGGGTAGTAATTTTAAAATGAAGTTTGGTTTTTTTCCTATATCGGAGAAGACGAAATCACTATAAATAGGACATATAGATGCATGAATGAAAGTCTGTTCTAAGTTATTATATATCAGCACATACCTAAAAAATGATTAAGATGAATTAGGTAGTTGGTAGTGTCCTATCCCAGGAGTCAGAAAATCTGGACTACACTTCACCTCTCACTCACTCTGTAAATTCAGGCAATTTATTTCACCCCTTAGATTTTAATTTCCTGATACTGGGAGATGGTCTCCAGGTTGTGGTTTGGCCCTGAACTTCTCTAGATTGTGCCGACTGCACCTAGTATCTTAGAAAAGTCCCACTTTCTAAGATGCTGGGAAAATATACATTATCACTCTTCTTTTCTTCAAATTTTCTAACTACCATGAAGTTATGGCTATAAATAATTTCCTTAAACATTATGCCCAGCAATCTCTCCAGGGGTAAAACCATCGTCATCCCATGCAACAAGAAAAAAAATTTTCTGTTTCCATTGACAACCCGAATTTCTCTTTGTGCATTCCCACTTCTCTGATACCTTGCCCACTGCTCTCCAGGGTTCCCAGAGAGAAGGAAAGGGCATCTGAGACATAGTGACAGGCACAAGCCCTTCCCAAGCAGTGCAGGGAGAGCACAAACTGCTCTGTGGATATTCAAAACTCAAATCCTGAGGCATGTGTCTGAACAGTCTTGGGTAAAAAGTGAGTTGCTTCCCAAGGAGGCCCAATTAAACTGCAATTACTCAAGATAAGAGAACCAGGTCTGTTTACACAATGGGGTTGTAAACCACCAGCCCATTACAAGAGAACTTTAATCTGGCAGCAAGGGAGCTGTTTCTAATGCAGGGCAGTGATGAAGCAAGCAGGTTTCTCAATAAGAATGTCTCCATTGTCCCCCAGTAGCCCTTCGTTGTTCTGGCAACACACACACTTGTATGGACAATATGTGGAATCGCCTCCACTCCTCCCTCCATGTGTCCACCTAACACAATCACGAAGTCCAGAGAAAAACAGAGAAGAGACAGTGACCATAAGGAAATGGAAGTAAATGAAGTCACTTTTGTAGCAGGCACTGGACATGCATTTCCTCATTTAACCATCATAATGACCTCTCATCTACCGGTTTTACAGGTGAAGACACTGAGGTTCAGAGAGGTTAAGTAATGTGTCCAAAGACACATGGTTAGGGTGTAACAAACTAGATTTTAATCAAGATCTTTCTGACTCCAAAGCCCAAGTGTTATCCATGATATTTGGCCAGGCTGCATTGCACAGCTGGCTGGCCCAAGACTGAAGACTCTATCTAATGCCTAGTGCAAAGAGGCAGGAGCAAGAAAGATCTCTCTTCTTCCTCAACAGAATGTCAGAATGTGGATATAGAGTTATGAGTCCATCAATCCATCCATCAATCCATCCATCCACAATGGAAAAAAAAGAAAGAAAATGTACAAAAGATAATTTGCTCAGACCATGAAGTGATTGGCAAGATCCACAGTCAGTCTCAAAGGCCTCTGTGACAGGGAGCTGTGTCTGAGGGCAGTGGTTTGGAGCTTACTTTTGCAACGCACTTAGCTAAGCCATGTGGCCAGGCTAATCCCTTCTGCCGGCACCACACTAGATTCAGAAGGCCCACCAGTCCCTCAGATCCCGCTGGAACACCACAGGAAGGATGAAGGCCAATGCCTAAAACCTGTCAAAAGCTGTCAGCTTCCCTTTTGTCTCCTCCAGTCTGGCATCCAGCATGTACGTGTACATATTTCCACCCCCTATTCATATTCAGTGATCATTTGTCTGAAATAGCCATGATTTCATGTCATGTTACTCTATACAATCAAAGCAATTAAGTACCTAATGTGTGTGATCCCATTTATACAATTTGGAAATCTTTCATATAATAAATTCACAAGTCAGTTTATAAGAGAAGAGCATTTGATCTAGAAAGAATAGTAAGTTTTCAATGCAATTACCCCACTTCAAACTACAAGGAATGTTTTCTAAACCTAGAGTCTCATCCTAGGAATTTCTGGCATTTTGGGATATTCATTTCACCCCTCGGGCATCAGTGCCTTCCGTGTGGTCTGGCACTCTGGGCTGCCACTCTTGCCATGACATATTGCTGTATCCCCAAGGGTCTGAGCTCTGAGGTCACGAGTGGGCAGTGCTGCTCCTTTCCTCCAAACAGTTCAAGGTGCTTCCTCAAGTCTGTTAGGCCTGGGGATCATTAACCCCTAAGTACCTCTTCCACACGTCCTCTTTGCTTACAAGGTAACCAAGGACTGGGATATGTTTGGTCAAACTAGTGATGTCCCATCCCTCCCATTCCTGCCCTCCCCCAGCTCTGCTGGCTCAATGGCATGAAGAAGAGGATGACGCATGAGAGGACAAGGGGCCAGCACTGTGAGGGACTTCCAGGGCTCTCTACAGGCTTGCTGAGGTAGCATAACAGGAAGGAGCACTTCCTCCCCTTGGATGAAAGGGTCTCAGATACACAATCCATATAAGTACCTGAACATGTCACCCCCTCCCACACAATGGCCAGACAACTTCCAAAAGTGTTGTTTCTCTACCTCCCCCCATGGTGACATCACTTCATTTACTGTAGTCTCCCGAAGGGCTGGCCTTACAAGAGGGAAAACATATGTCCTGGTTTTGATAAGCTGACCCTGAGGCAGAAAATGTGAGTTCTGTGTGAAATGGCTGTTACGTGATGGTGACATTGATTTTACAACTTGAGACTCTTTTGCTTTGTTGCTGAGACTCTTTTAAGCATTCTTCTGGAACAGTAAATGAACAAATAATGTTAACGCTACCTCTAATTTACAAATAAGGAATCTAAGACTTAGTAATCTTCAAGGACTAGAAAATATTTCTATCGTAATTTAAAAGATTATTTCTTGGACAACTAAAGCAGTAGGCTCAGCAATACCCCTCATAACATGAACATATTCTCGTTTCTTCTTCTTTAAGATTTCTCTCTCTAAAGCATTAACTTACAAGTAATAAAGACCCGTTTTGATGGTACTGCTCGAAGGCAGTACCATCCGGCCTTTGAACTTGTTCTGTGGCTACTCAGCCTAGGCGCTACTGACATTTGGGGCTGGATAATTCTTTGTTGTGAGGAACTGTACTATATATTGTGGGATGTTTAGCTATATCCCTGGCCTCTACCCTCTAGATGACAAGAGCAACTTCATCCCTCAAGTTTTGACAACCAAAAATATCACCAAATATGCCATGGGGCAAAATTACTCAGCTGAAAACCACCTACCCTTACGTTTTTTCTTTCACCCTCAAACTCTCATAACTGGGATGGAGTTCCTTTTCTTGGTGGCTCAATCTAACTAAATCAGAAGCAAGGGCATCAGGGAGGAGGACTCAGATTCTTGGATTAAGCACTTTGGGTCATGCTCTAGACAGAGAGGCTCCAGCAGAATGAGAAGACTCAGCACGTGGGACTTTGACTTCATTGTCTGGGAAAGTTAATGAAGCTGTGTTCACTCTTCCATGAAATCTTAGATTGAGATTGAAAGTGTGCCGTTTGCTAGCTTTGTTAATGCCAGCGTCCCAAGGTTATATCCTGTTGACAATTTACAGATCTTTGACGGTTTTTTATATCCCAGTCTAAAGTTGAAGGTTATCTGTAAGAACCGGTTTATGGAACTTGAGTTTGTACTCAATACATGTTAGTTATTTATTTTTATTAGAGAGAATGTATGTGAAGAATTTAAAGGACTTTTCTGCTTGCTCTATGTTCTGAAAGGTTACTTAACTAGGCCCAGTGATGGAGAAACGGAGGCCCAGAGAGAAGTTATGAGTGACAGTGCTGGAACAATAACTTAGCAGTTTTCTTACCCAACCTTCTACTTTTACCCAAGCAACTTTGAAATGTGTAGCAAAAAGGATCCCACATGCTGGTAATGCTTTTCAGATATGGTTATTGAGGTGAGGGTAAATGGGTTCTTTGTTTTGAAACCAGTGGAAATCATTCAAAATGCATTAAAAATATTCAGTGTTTTCAGTCGGGGTGAGGGGTCTTCACTTAAAAATATGCATTTTGAGTATTTGTTTTTTGGTTTTTCGATCTCACGTAAATTCCAGATCATTTAATATTATGCCTGCAACTTGTATGCTTACAATAAAATTTTTTATTTCAGTATCTAAAATAAATACAAATTTGTGTGGCATTGTTTTTTAGACAACTTATTAACCTTTTTTAATTTGATTGCAATACTAGTAAAGAGAATTAACATAGGCTAGCTTTTTCATCTACTTTTCCAAGTCAATGATACGTTTTGCCCTGAAATCTCTTATTTATTTTAAAAGATCTCTACAATATCATCTTAAAGAAAAGTTTAGTGTAATTCGTGTTGACCTTAGGCAATAACCTCTGTGAGAGAAGCTGGGGGAGTCATTCCTCAGCAACTTCTCTAGCCCCTTTTGTGACCTTAACGTATAAGTCCTTTGGCAATTTCTACTAAGCAAAATTGACTGACTCTTGGTCTGGACTGTGTGTATGTGTGCGTGTGTGTTTTAAAACATATTTCTGATGCAAATCGTGTAGTCTAAATCTTTTCCTGATTCTAATTTTTTAAAATAGTCAATGATGTTTATATGAAAACGGAGGCCATTTTGAAAAGAAGAAATGTGTAACAGAACAGCCAGTAAAGAGAGATGTGTTAATCATCCCTTAAACATAGACTAGCTTTTGAGTAATTAATTTTTCAGTACTACAGAAAATAATTTCAAACACATCAGATCTTTCAATATGCAATGACAGTAAGAAGTCATGGTTCACTTAAGGGTACAGGTGTTAAAAAGTCTGAAGAATCTCAGGCAGGATAGTCAAAGACGGGAGTTAGAGCTGTGGTTGATTAAAGGGTTAACAATAAACTCATCTGTCCATTTCCAGAGTAAGTTAAAACAGTTCAACAAAAACATACAGAATTTAGAATAGTTAATTATATATCTCTAATATGAAAGGTTCATTTAACACTGGAACTGATGAATAAAAATTATGGTATCTCTCACACAGTAAATCTATAAGAAATTTATCTAAACATTTCAACTGATCAGCACATCGTTTGGGTAAGAGTCTTCTTCTCTAAGGGCAGGAAATTTCATCTGTCCTATTTTAAAGTTCCTTTTACCCTCCTTATTCTATGATTCATGAAGTTTTCCTATAAATTTATTGTCACATTTCACTTACAGTTTCAAGTACTGTGATTAGAAAGCTTGTGTTATTTAACTTCTATATATGAGGCCAAAAATAAGTTAAATTATGCTAAGAATAGGTCTAAGGTACATCAATATGTAAAAAAATCTTCACCAAATGAACTGAGCAGTAAAAAAATCACCTGGCTTTATCTGTTAATCATGTTTTGAGTCGTATTCCCTGAGACGCAAACATACTTAAAATCTTTCTCAGCCAATCCATCGTTCTTGGATTTTTACTTTATATGCTGATAAAAAAGACAGATAATTTCACATATTTGCTCCACCAAAAGATTCAAAGCCAGTTTCAGCTTTGGAGCTGGATCCCTGCCTCCTCTGTTTGGCAGAGGTCAGGATGCAGGAGGCAAGTGGAGGCGAGAAGGCAGGGTGGGCAAGAGGACGGCCAGGAAGACCCCACTTACCGCCACTGCAGGACGTGCTGCTGAATAAGAGGCAGGGCCGCTCACTGCAGAATCCGAGAAGTAGCTCATCTTGCTTTCAGCACCTGCATGGGAGAAAGGGTTCACTGAGCTGCTGGATGCACCAATGTGTGGACTAGAAACCACAGGAGGGTTCAAATCTTAGAACTGGAGTCTCCTTAGGAGTTCACCTCTTTTTGTTACTTACAGAGAAGAAAAGCAAAACTCAGAAAGATAAAGTGACTGCCCCTGGCACCCAGAGTCAGGCAGACCCCAGGCAGAGCCAGTTCCCTGATGGCAAGGTAGCATGGAGAATGGATACCCTCTGCATGCTGCAGACTATAAGGAGTGAAAGAGTATACAAAAAGACCCCTTTTTAGGGTTTCCGGACAGAGACTATGTCTTGTGTGTCTTTTTCAGTAACATCTCCATCCATATATTATCTTCCCTCCACCCAACCAGGCCTGGCATGTAGCTAGACTCAGTACACAGTTGTGGCATAAATTAATTGATAAGGGAATAAATAGAAAAAGGACTGGAGAAAAGAAGTATGGAAAAGCTCTACCGAAGAGACATACTAACCAGGACCCCAAGACACAGAGAAACAGAGAGAAGCCCTGGAAAAATGAGTCGACATTATTCATCTTGTTAAAAAAAAAAAAAAAGAAAGAAAGAAAAGGCTATTAAATAACTCTTGTTGAAAGCTATTATCTACATTGAAAGTCTGAATGACAAGAATGCTTGGGGACTGTCCTGCTTGAAGGGATTTTCCAGTTAGCTGTGTGTCATCAGGAAAATCATTCACATATCAAACATTTCTGTTAATCTAAATGCTTTCTAAGTGCATTAGTTCACATACTCTCATGAATTCAATATTATACACTTAAAAAATGTCTTTCTTGAATAATTTCAAAGATTAAATTCCTAGGCATATCTTTAGAAACCAAATTCCTATTGTTACGAAATGACATTTTAGTTTCAACATAACTGCTTTCCAGTTTGTATTTGTCTGTCCTTTTCTTATATTCTTGCTAACATTTAAAGCCCTGATATATTTCAAGAAAAATCAAGAGTGGTGTGTCTTATATTCAATTTGCAGTTTTGCTTTACCATCTCAATACAGCATGACAGCCAATGAACAAATCTTCTTGCATATAAAATATATTCAAATGATAGAGTTAAACAGTCTCAGCAACATAAAATTATACTGACTAAGGACTAAAATCACAGAGCCACTAGAATACAGTTGAGAAAAAAAAGCTTAAAACTTTGGAGATATAATTTAGCCCAGAAATGTGCTTACTGTTTTTAACTAAAACTTTACCTTTTTATGATGTCTTTTTTTTCCCCCCCAAAGTAGGATTTTCTCCCAAAAGCAGTTAAAGAAACATGAACTAAAAAAATAAAATGACTAAGGGTTGCTAAGCTATGTTAATCAAGATTTTGTGCCCTAGTTTTTCAGAGAATTGATCTCCGCTGCAGCAAAATGGCATCATTAACATCTGTATCAGTGGTCACCTAGTCTAAAAATAGTGACTAGCCACCGTATATCAGACTCTGTGCTGGACACTGAGCGTGAAATGGGAGTGAGGTGCATATGACAGAGGTCGACATGGACTCCTCCTTGCCATATATTGAGGATAATCTCAGCGAGCTCCGTGTTCTCTTCTACCAAAGCATTCCTTATTTTTAATCTTAAAATCAAAATTTAAAGTCCCAATGAAGCATCATCAATTCATACACTCCCACTTCAATATTTTTGATCTACTTATGTATGATACTTAAAGGTTAACAACACAGATTGTATTGTATTGAGAACAGCTTAACCATGACCAGATTCCTTAGGGAAAAGTTGGTCTTCCCTCCAGAGCCCTGCAGGGCAACCTGGACCTTTGGGAAATGTGCAGGGATCGAGGAGTGTTGCTTCCTGCAAGCCATTCGGCCCCTGATTTCCTTCTCCAAAGCCCCATGAATCCCCTGGGTCATCATAGATCTCAATAAGCATGTTGATGGCCTCCTTTGTTAGGAACTTATTTATTGGTTCAGTAAATAACTACTATGTGACTTCCATATGCCAGGCACTGTTCTGGGCACTGGAGACACACTACTAAATAAAGATCTCTGACCTCATGGACCTTACATTCTATCAGATTCAGGATACAGCTGAGAAAGACAGTCCCTGTTTTCAGGCGCTAGAGAAGACAGACTCACATACAACTACAATATAATGTGATGAGTAGTTTGCCAACAATACGGAGGAAAATGGCAGTCAGTTCTGCTGGGTGTGGGGAAGAGGAATCATGGAAGATGGCACAGTGCAAGGTGTGACCAGGTAGCCCTCTGAATCACTCTTAGACTCTCGCAAGCAGCTAGACCTTTACCATTCTGAATTCCTGTCTTACTTATATATTTGTAAGACAAAGGACTTTTAAAATTGGCAGCCTTGTCCTGAAGCCCAGCTCAAAGGCACCAAGAGTTTTGGCCTGCCAGCCAGCCAGCCTCCTCTTCACAGCCACACATCACGTAGCCTTAAAAAGGGTTCTGTGGATATATGTTTTCTCTTTCCAGTTGACAGCAAGGGAGGAAACCTGTGGCCCCACATATGGTACATTCTGTGCTGGGCTGTATTCTTAAAGTTGTGTGCTATATGAAGGACACTTCCCTTGGGGAAAAGCCCTTCGCCCAGGGAGGAAGCTGGAAAAAGGGAGTTGCCAGGGCTCTCATCTCAGGAAATAACTCTGGGACAGAAATGGATTACTGCTTTATTATTTTTTGGAGAAAGAAAAAAGAACCCGCCCTTTTCCCACTTGTAGATTGTGACACAGAACAGCTGCTGTAGACGTAAACCCTTTCAGAAAAAGCAAAAAGGAGTGGGTTTTTTTTTTTTTTTTTTTTTTGGACTCGTTAGCCAAAGAGAATTCCCTCCCACATGACAGCTATTTGAACATCAGCTGGACCAACTTTTTTGTCTTGGTATTATAAACATTTAGTACCTAAATACAAAACAACTGTGTGATTTAAGATTAACTCCCCAGCCCAGAAGCATCCACAGGCTTGTCTGAAAGTAGAAGTGATTTGAACACTTGGTAACAGAGTCATGAAGAGCTGAGTTCATTTATCTTTCATGGGACCAACAAGACCCGAGCAGCAGAATAAAGGCACCTGAAGGTGTCTTTGCCTGTTGAGGCCTCCAGGATCTGTGCTCCCACCTCTGCCCACCCCTTGCCACACACCAGTGCAAACTCTGCTCCTATAACATGGAACTAGGTTGTTCCCATAAGCACCCAGCGCTGTTTCTCGCTTCCCTGCCCTTCTCACAGGATCTCATCTAATAGAAAGACCCGGCTACCCTGCTGTACCTCGGGACTAACTAATCCCTTCTCAAGCTTTTGGGCTCATCTCAGAAGTTTCACTGCCAGGAATCCTGACCGAAATGCCTTTCAGCCCTGCCAGGGCTAGCTGCCCCTTCTTTGTGCTCCCCACATGTATTTCAATCATTGTGCCTACCATACTATTTGCCTCTCCCACTAAACTCTGTGAAAGTAGGTACTATGCCTTTTTCATCTTCGTATCTCCAGAATTTAAGAGAGTATGGAGCATAATAAGGTTCATATTTTTTTAAATTAGTGAGTGAATGAGTGAATGAATGAATTGGTCTCACAAGACTAAGAATGTAAGAGGTGGATCAGATGCAAACAGCATTTGATTTTTAAACCACAGAATCTGAATAGATTGTAGTCTGGATAAATATCCACTTGAAATAATAGGTTCGTTTTGTGATACATTTCTAAGTGAAACTGCTTCCCTTTATTCACTACCTATTTAATGTCACTTACCAAAGAAGCCTTTGCCACCACCCCAAATAAATAGCAGCACCCTGCTCCCCATTCTGACACTTAGCTGCTTAGTATTGTCTCCCCACCTCCACCTCATTAGAATTTAAATTTCTTCACCGCACATTCTTAGATCCTCGACCAGTGTTGGCACACAGGAGTGTAAGTTAAAAATTTTGTACATATCCTTTAACTCACTTAAGCCCCCTATTTTACAGATGAGGAGAAAGACTTGCAAGGCTATTAACTGGATAAGCTGAGACCTGATTCTAGGTCTTCAGCTACCTTCCCCTGTGCTTCCTTATCCTCACCATCTTGGATTTTCAAGACAAAATGGTCAATCTCTTCAGAGGACAAAAAAAGGTAACAATTTGATTTATGTGGTTGCCCCACATTTAATAAAGCACACTGAACTAATTTTCCATGCAAGAGCTTCTAGAGCTTTCCACCCTCCGTGGGCCGGGATCTGCAGGCTGACACTTCCTTCACTCAGGTCTCTCCAAGAGCAGTTTGAATGATGCCCAGTTGCTGGAGACTAGGGACTCTTTTTGGCTATGGAGAGAAGCTGGGCAGTTAGGGGGCATTCCGGCCCGACAGCAGAAGAGCAGGACATCCCAGAGACATGAGACCTTCACGGAGGTGGCCTCCAGTTCTCGCCAACTCTGCCTTGCGTGGCTGCATTTCCAGATGATAACTGTGACATTAGTTAAGGGTTTTGCATTTTGCATTATGTGCCTTTCAAGGAAAGACCACGCCTTTAGGAAAATAACCCAGTAAACTATACATAAAATTTTTTTTCTTCTGAAAATAATTGTTTTTGCCAAAATAATATATATTTATTTAAAAATTACAATAAAACTACAGAAAATTCTAAAGCGAATGCCAAAATCACTTGAATTTTCATCATCCAGAGATAATTGTACTAATATTTTATTCAGCATTCTTCTGGGTATTTTAAATTCATCTATACAAATATAGATATAACATATAGATATGATCATGGTTTACCTTCACAGTTTTATTCTCTACATGCTGTTTTACAATCTGATGTTTTCATTGATGTTTGATATAATGCTGTAGACATTTTTCTATGTCAATAAATATAGCTCTACATCCCAAAGTATGGCTGCCAAGCACTGTATGTATGCATTATTCTCTTCTTAATGAGCCTCTTATCATAAAATTCATGTGTCCTTAATTCCTTGTCATTAGGAAAGTTCCTAAAACATTTTCTATTCTCATTAAATGCCTAAAAGTGGTACTGTTGGGACAAAGAATGTGTATATTCCATAGTTGAATACATATTGACACACTGCCTTCTATAACAGAGAAGACAAAACCACACTGCCACCAAAGGCATTGTGTTTTAAATTTAATGTTACCCTCTAGTCATCATGTTAGCTTCATAGGTCAGAAATTACGGCTACGACGTATCCTGGGTATGAAATTCCCCATGGAGAATAGAAAAGTGCAACACAGCTGTGAGAGAAAATGTAGATAATGTAGTTTTTTCTCTTTGAAAGTTAAGCAAAGTTTAAATAGACTTGCAATTAGTATTTCTCCTAATATCAACAAGTTGGGATTCCCATCAATATATACAAAAAAGATATCCTTTTGGCCCGGAATGCAGGAGAAAAAGAATTTGGCCTTTGAAAGGATTATTTAAAGGAGACTTGCTTCAAAAGCCAGCACTTTTGCCAAACTAAAGACACTACTGCCACCCGTGTTATCAAGGCAACATCTTTAATGTGTAATGGAGAGCTTTAACTTCATCTTTCCAAATAAATTCCATATAAACCTGTTTTTAAAAACTCAGACGATGACCACAAAACAAGCTCAGAATAGTCCTAGCCTGTTTCTAACAAGATGCTGAGTGGCCTTGTAGAGACAACAGACCAAAACTGCAATACACGCAGTCGAAGCATGCGCAGAGTAGAGACCTTTGACCTCCAGCTGCACCGGAACCAAAAGACCGGGATATAACCCGGAACGTGAAAACTGGAACCCTTTCAGAATCAAAGTGTCCTTTGTCCAGAAAGATTCCCTGCAGAAGCCCCTTATCATAATTGGCCAAGTCCCAAAGCTCTTGTCTCACCAAAGCCAAAGCTTGTCTCACCAGCGCTTCTGCATACTTTTTCCCCCAAACCCTTTACAGCCCCTTCCACCCCATTGTAAGCCATCAAAGAGTTCTGATTTTTAAGTGGTGGCTTTCCATTCTCCTTGCCTGGTGCCCTGCAATAAAGTGACTCTAATTCCTCCAGTGCAATTTTTGGTGTTTAGTGTTTGGCTCTGCTGTGCTCCAGGCAGAGGACCACTCTCTTCCTGTTCCAAGACTTGAGTATCACCTCCTTCAGGAAGCTTCCCCTGAACCTCCCACCTAGGCAGTAAGATGGGCATCTCTGATTCTCTTCCTTGGTATTTATTCTTACCAGATACCTACCAAAGTTCATCATACTTCCTATGTATGTACATATTTATGTCTGTTTCTGCTCCTGAATTACGAGTTGCTTGAGACTAGGGACTGTATCTTTTCAGATGGCACACAGTAGACATGTAACACTAAACACTGTTGACTAAATGAAAGAAACTGTACGTTAAGCAGAGTTAGTATGTGCAAGAGTTATGTCTCAGTGCCTGAGTATAGCCAGGAGACCAAAGATATCTCTGAGACGAAAAAAAAAAAAAAAAGAGTCATTACCTGTAATGACATGTGTTCATATGCAAGCTGGGGTTAGACTTCTTTACTGTTAACTACAAGCAGGATCATGTTTTTTCTTTAAACTAATGGAAGTACTAGATTGAAAAGTTTGTTCTTTTTCATGATTTACTTTGTAAGTCTCATGAGTAGTCCATTTATATTTTTCAAATCATTTTATTAGATCTCTCCCGTGACCTGGCAGTGTTACAAAAGCTACCAAGTCCAATTCTCCAAAAACTCCAACTTAAGCATTTAGATCAAGTTAGCATGAAATTTAGATAACTAAACATTCCTCACTCCCCCAAGGAAATTTTGTGGTTACAAAACTAGAAAAGAAAAATGTTTAGAGGAGTAGAAGATGGTTTCTCCATCTCACGTCTAAATCTACAAGAACCTCATTCCCTTGACTGAGTATTCCAATATTGCAGTTATAAACATTCCTTCTTATTTAAGTAGCCAATGCTGACCAATAAATGTGATGTTCAAATTTACATGCTATTGGCCTCTGTGTCTTAAACTAAACTCACCAACTTTTCACTAAGTTCACAAAGCAGCAATTCACAGTATAGTTATGGACATCTCAGTTGTGTTTCTCCCTGACTTCACTGGTAATTAATCCCCCACATTTACTTGAATAGAGGCCTGAAAATGACTCATATCCATCTCCTGTTTCTCTAAACAATGCCCATCTCTTAATTAAGCATAACAATTTCAAGTTCTGTATGAATTGACATAGCTCAAGTGATCTTTCTTAGAATACTAAAAATGGACTCACGTTATTATACTATTACAAGAGTATATCGTTTTGCCCTTCCTCAAGGAGTAACTCACTAATATCTCCTGAAAAAGAGAGAGAATATAAAATAGTTTTAGTCTGCTGTACCGTCGCAGTTAGGAAATGAGGAGTGCCTCATAGACCATTTTATATTTCCTCTTCATGGAAACAAACCCCGAACCATCACACCACTGGAATGGCATTGTTAACAACGGGTCGAATGGTGCTGCTGCTCATAAACATTGAGTCAATACCTGACAACCTGCCTGCTCTCATACACCCAGGAATGTTACAAGCACAGTGTCAATGCTAGCCTCTGAAATTTTTCGAAAACTAACACTCCACTTTTTCTAGTGTGGGAGCATCCTATAGAATAGGTGTCCCCAACCTTGAGACAGTGGACTGGTACTGGTCTTTGGCCCGTTAGGAACTGGGATGCACAGCAGGAGGTGAGCAGCAGACGAGCAAGCAAAGTTTCATCTGTATTTGCAGCTGCTCCCCAGCACTAGCATCACCACCTCAGCTCCACCTCGGATCATCAGGCATTAGATTCTCATAGGAGCACCAGTCCCTGGTGCCAAAAAGGTTGGGGACCACTGCTCTAGAAGACTAAAGGGAACATTCAATAAACTGTTTTACAGTAAAAATGCCTTTGTCTTCAAATGCTATTTCTCAAATCCTATATTTCACCATGAAATTCAAATGATCACAGTTGGCCATCAGATGTACTCCAGTGCCATGTGACAGCAGGTGCTCCACAAATAACTAAATAAATAATCTAGGATGGCTTTTACTAAGAAACTAGAAACAGAAAGGAGTAAGCTGGAGAAAAAGTGTTAAGTACTATGTGCCTCGCAACAGCGGATGCAGCAGAGCTCATGATATATGAGATTCTTGGCTAAATCAAACCCAAAGAAGGGCAGCAGGACTAAAGATGTCAACTCTAACCCAATGGATACTGCCAAAGAAATCCCTAAAGAGCCTAAAATTTTAAATAATTACTTTTCAACTTATAGCGTGTGCAGTATGTCAGATATAATCTAGAATTTAGATATGGTTCATGCCATTAAGAAAGTCTCAACAAAACTGAGAGACACTATAAATACAGATATGGAGAGAATCATGAATGGGGACAGAAGAGTTTGAAAAACACCCTTTTAAAATTGAGCTAAAGGACACCAGCTGCCTCAGATCTCTCAAATCCAGCAGACAACTTCTTGAACTATGTCTGATTGTGATTTTCATGATAGAGTTTCATTTGTTTTATTGCCCAAATTATAAAGTTCAATAATATTATATTCTCAGTGTAATATTAATCAGCTTGTTGGCATTCTTATAGAAAGGTCATGGAATTTTGCAAATTCCATGAACTTCGGAGTTGGAAAAGTTCATCAAATCGGCCCATTTGTTTTTAATTTAAATAAACTGAGCTCAGAGAGGTTAAGCGGAGTGATAAAAAGCTCTGGAGTTAAAACACGTTATGGGCTGACCTGGAACTCTTTACTGCACATATGGGTCGTGGGCAAATTTCTTAACCTCACAAAGTCTTAGTTACCTCAACTATAAAATGGAGATAATAAAACCAACTCTTTTAGAATTATTGCGGACCTTATAAAATAAAAATGCTTAGCAGAGTGCTTTACGAATGATAAAATAGTCGATAATTAATGATTGTATTGTTGCTATTTTATCACAGTGCCGGGCATTAGGAAGCATTCACTAATCAATAGCAATAGTGGTTTTGTTAATATTTTTACTGCCCAAGGTGGCAGAGGTTATTTATTCAAATAATTGAGCGAAAACCCAGGGGGCCTAATCCTTTATCTCTTTTTCTAAAGGACTTTCATTTAAATCATCAAAAAAAAAAGCATTCTCTTTCATAATCATAGATTGAGGAGCATTAGTCAAGAATTTCACAGGAGAAAAAAGCCTCAATTTCTGTTGAATGCAGTCTGTTTGTATGCATAAAACCAAGAAGTAAGCATTTTTCTTGCAATGGGGAACAAACTCATTGAAAGATTGCATAGCACAAATGGGGAAATATTGCAGCTTCCTGAGTTAAACTAACATCTTTTTGATATAAATGTCAATCTTTTGTGGAGTAACACTTTAGCAACTAGATATAAGTATAAGGAAGTAGCTAGCTGCTAGGGAAAATATTGCAAAACGTTTTGTTTCTTCATTTTCTGTTTTTGCTTTGTCTTTACTGCAGTACCACCCCAGCTGATATGCCTAGGACTCACCTGGGAAGCGTGTTACAATGCAGAAGAGCCAACTCAGCTGGTCTGAGGTCCTGCCTGACAGTCTGCATTTCGAAGAAGATCGGACATGATGCTTACTGATGCTGCTGGTCACAAGAACTCACTTTGAGTATCTGGACTAACTTGGTTAAATTCATAAGTAATTATAAAAAGGCTAGTGTTTAGGAGGCAGAGCTTCCTAAAGACATGTATGCCACAGGCTGAGCAGAAGCTTGATTTTTATCTTCGCTGCAGTCCAAGCCCAGCAAGCCCAGCAAGGGATAATATACGTGAGGCACCAAAAGATGATTGAGAGCAATTTGCATTATATTTTTCACAATTTTCAAGTACTTAAATCTTTTGGAAACTCTGTACTATTTTGGAACTTTTTATGCATCTGAAATTATTTCAAAACGAAGTTAAAATTTTCTTTAAAATGTGAAAAAAGATTAAAATCCTGCAGTTTTCTACTTTTCTCAAAAATGTATAGGTTTCATTTTCTTGACATCAGCACTAAAAGTTTGCTGCTTGCTTGACTTTTCATTCTAGTAAATACTATCCAAACTGATCCTTTTAATTTTTTGAGTCAGCATCAGCACTTGGTCAACTGAAATATCGAATCTACCCCCTTCTTTGAGAATCAAAATTAATCATAAACATCATTACTTCTCTGCTCTAGACACCCTTTTTTTATTTTTTTCTGATCTCTCAAAGCACTCATAGACCATAGCACATGGCTTAACCATTATATTATCTATTATTTTTAACTTTTTTTTTAGGTAAAATCTTGTCTCCTAAAATAAAATACATAAATTTAAACAGTGGAGTTTACATATTGCTCCTTCCGTATTCATCAGAGTACCCAAAACAAGGCCAGGCACGGAGTAGAAATTCAATTTATATTTGTCACAAGAGGAATTGAGGGAGAGATTTACTGATCTGGTATACTAGCCCTTTTAGCCTACCTTCAGAGTCAGTCTCTCCCTAACAGTAAATAATAATTAATCCACAGATTCCCCTTTGGAAAATAGGCCTAATCCACAGTACTCTCCCAGATAAAAGCAAATCATAGTTCTAAGTAGAAAAAATCCAGCTTATATGTGTCTCAAAGCCGCTCAAAGTTTCCTGTAAAATAGCTATACTCTAGCCACAAGCTTTGGACTCACATTCCTTTTGTTCTAATCAGGTCTTCCCACTAAATTGGTCATGTCACAAGCCTCAAAGTCCTCATCTGTTAAATGGGAATGATGAGCGTGCCCACCTTAACTTCATTGTGGATTAAATGACATAGTGTGTGCAAAGCACCTAGCACGGGCCCTGGAATCTACCAAGTGCTCAGTAAACATGAGGGAGTGTTATTTTGCCTCTGGTGAAATGGAGGAAGCCAGATATTATATGCACACAATCATCTAGATTTAAAAAATGAACTCCCTAAAGCTACATTTTCAGTAGAGCAGGGACAAAGGAAAAGAAGAGGCTAAAAATGAGTCTTCACACTTAAGTTTACCTAGGATTAAAGAAACTCACAAGATTTGCCTCAAATAGCACTAAATTGCTGCACATATTTATTTTGCTCAAATACTAAATACTTTTAATTTCCATAAAGGAGAAGGGGAAGAAGGGAAAGAGAGGGAAAGTGGGAGGGAGGGAGGGAAGGATGGAGGGAAGACTGAGGTCCCAGCTTCTGGGATATAACCCCTCCTTCTGCTGTTTGATGTAGAAATGGGAATTTTAAATGGTAATTAGGAAAGTTTCTGTGGCAAATGGATCTGTTTAGCAATAAATAAAACCATGAGTACAGCAGAACTTGAATGATCAGTAAGAAATTTGGTCACGCATGCACTGAGGCTGTCTGTGCAACCAGAAGAGAAACGTCAGAGCAGATTAATCTTTCCTGAGCATGTGTTTGTCTTCTGCCTGGCCCTCCCCTAGAGACTCGCACCCACACACCCAGCTTGTTACAATATCACTGCAGACTGTCTCTCCACCTTGTTGGCACTTTTATTCTTCAAAGCTCTATGTTATTTACTTCTATTCTCTCATCTGTGTGAAATAGATGGGGTGCAAATCATTATTCACAATTTAGAAATGAAGAAATAAGGCACAGTCACGTTAAATAACTTGTTCTTAGTTACAAAAGCAACCTCTAATAGAACCCAAGTGCACATCCACTTTCCTGACTCCAAAGCCAGTGCTGGTGCCAGTTCTGACCCTACTCACCTTTGAACTCCATTATATTCAGAGCAGACAGTTGACCCAGGTCCATGCCCTCAACCTATTCTCCAAGGTCACAGATACCAGGAATTGAAGGATTATATCCTGCTACCCACCTTCCCCCAGGTTCTACCCTTGGACCTCCTGGCACCTCTAACAACTAGCACCTCAGTGCAAGGAGTCTGTAGAACAAAGATCCCTCTTCTGTAATCAGACTCGCACTTCCTACATCCTCAGCAGCGGGACCCGGACGGAAGAGGCTGCCGTGGCTGCCTCTACTGTTTGTTTTTTCTCTACCGAGTTGGCAAGGATGGAAGTTGTTGATTTACAATTAGAAGCAGCATGCTTCTTCAAATATTAATATTAATAACTACAATGCTGAACACTTGAAAAGGTCTTTTCATCTTCAAAGCACTTTGCAGACATTAACTCATTAACTCTCCCTTCCCTCCATTCAGAAACAACAGGTAAAGTAAGAATCTCAATAGCACTAGTGACCACCAGTAACCCTCCATGCATACTTAGCCTGTGCTTACAGAAGCAAAAGGGTTTATCTTTAGATAAAAAGGAGGTGATGCAATCCAGAAACACAACTAATGAAGAGTCAAAGTGCCAGTCATTTTACAATTCAAATGGAGCTGCCAGAGTTATCATTTTAGAATCTGTATTTTCTGCTGCTTAACAAATATCTGTCTTTTCAGTTGCACAGTGGTGGTATGAGGTAGGGAGAATGGTCTTGAGATTAAATTTTTTTTTTTACCCAAGAGATAATAAAGAAAACCTACAATTGAATGCCTTGATCTCAGTAACCCAGTATCTTTTTCAAAAGTCCACCCACATAAAATGCTACTTTAGAAAGGGGTAGCAGAGACGTTTTAACGGTAGGTGAGAAGCCACAAAGCGGAATTGCCAGATAAAATCACGAAATGGAAGAGAATGGCCTTCCACATCACCCCGCTTTTCTATGGCAGGGTCCCTCAAGTCTAGCTCTGCCATGCACGGGAGACATGTCCCCTGATTCGGAGACCCCCATGTCAACGACAGTCTGAAAGACAGGGAGAACCTTGGAGAACTAACTGTGACTCACAAGCAAGGGAAAAACACCAAAAAGGCTAGTTTGGCTTGCGATATTCAAACCTGAAGCAGCAATTTCCTCTCTATAAAAGCAACTCATTAAGCAGCTAGGAAAAAAAGAAAAAGATGTAAAACAATAGGCTCTCTAGAAGTGAAAGAGATAAAAATGAAATAAATTTCTACGTTTAACTACAGCTTTAGTTCTTTGGAAGTGCTCCAATATGCAAAGAAAATTCAAAGTTTCTGACAAGTAATCTGTGAGTATCTAAAACATGCATGATTTTGCTTTTATAAAGCGAGACAAAGAGTGAAACATAGTCTTGATTTCAGACTATTCAAACAAGATTAGGAAGTACTTTTGAAAATTGTTATTAAACAATTAAATGGAAAATACAGAAAAATGTGAAAAGAGAAAGAGAAAACCAGCTCGTATACTAAAAGTCCCCATCAAGTTACCATTTAATTACATAGAATTAAAAAAAAAAATGGAAAAGGAAAATGGACTGCAAAGTTTTAGACAGAAACTCACACCTCACTTACTACTTTGCTGGAGAGACTAGGTGAAGAATGTGTCTTGAGTGAGCTTCCCTCAATGTCTGTGGTCTCTTTCCAACTACCTGCGGGAATCCCAGGCTCTGGTGGCTAGAGGATGCAAAGACCATAATGTTTCTAATAGAGCTGCCTCCTTAAATTCAGGGGTGTGGTCAAACCCGGGAAAGCTGGGAAAAAGGCAGGGTTCTGCTAGCCCCAGACACCACAGAAGAAGCCACTAGGACACACTTTTCTATCCAGGTGGAAAAGCAAATAATGTTACTGGCTGAGATAACACCAAATCACATCTTACTTTCTATCCTTTAAATTATCCTTCAATTAAATATAACTCAGCCTTTGGGAGTAATTGGGAGGGAGATGAGTAAAAGGGAACTAGCTCAGAGCATTAAACCTGGCTCTCAGCCTTTGCTGATGCATTAGATTTACCCTCTACTGAATATGTGAATATTCATGATTCACATTTCTTGACTCTCAGTGGAGCCTCAATTAAGCTAGGCAAGGGGTCAGGAGAGGGAGAGGACTGTGGCAGAATCAGGTCAGAAAAGGCTGTCAGAAAGAGAATGTGGGACAACCAAGTCACCGGCTCAGGCTTATTTTTTAATCTCTATTAACCTGATGTGAGATGTGGCATTTCTTAAGGAAAAGAATATAATTCTATGGAAGAGAGCTGACCAAATAGGGAATTGCAATTTCTGAAAAGTAACACTAAAACATGCTCTTCATATAAACCTGGTTTTAGGTGATCTCTAAAATACGTTAATTTTTAGTGGCCCTGATTCATAGTCTATGGTGCAGGAATAAAAGGGTAGAAATAATCATATAATCATTATTTAGAGAAAAATGTAAACAATGTGAAAATGTTGCATCTTTTCTAGGTAAAAACATACAGCATTTTTTATTCACATATTCAGATGGGGTGAGAATATGACAGTGGAATAACATTTCTATGAATGTGGTTATTTCATTACAGAAATTTTCGTATGTCACTATTTGGCTGCCTAATATAAGACATTTTTTCTGAAAGATTCCAGTTTCCTTGAGTAATAGACGGGAGTTAAAATTTGTCGTGATTGGCTCCTTTTCCTTTCTAATGAAGACACAATGCTCAATGTTGAAAGTCTATGAAAATCTAATAAATGTCATCTAGAGCAACATCATCATCCTTCATTGTATAAAGCTAGCAATGCAGTTAAGATGGTGTAATTAAAACAAGATTTTACTGCTCATCTTGGCCTTTGCAAATTAACATGGCTGAAAAACAAAGAAGAGATCATGCTATTGGTTCAGTTTAGTTTAACAAATGTCTATGCCAAGCACTGTGCTAGGCACTAGGAATATAACAAGCTCACACCATAGTGAAAAGACAGACATAAATCAACCACCTCAATGAAGTCCACATACAATGAAAGAACTCTATGAGGAGAGCTACAGGAGCTTCTGCCTGTCCCCTATTCCTCACTCAGTTCCATTTAAAGAGCCCAGATCGATTAAACCCATCGCAACTAATTATAATTGTATTGCTCACTATGTTTGCAAAAGAGTTGAAAAAATAGAGAACATTTGGATTTTTGCCCTATAAGGGTGTACAGTGTGATTATTGAGGAGCTCTGGCATCTGGAGTTGTCTACAGAGAGCTCATATACACAGCAATCTTTTAGGATCTTAACTCTGTCTTCTACCACTACCTTTAATGGTGTGAAAAAAAACATAAGCTAGAAATCTTACTGGTGCAAAATAAGCTGCCCCTGGCATAAATTGCCTAGAGAATGCTATGAAAGCAGTAAGTTTTGTTTTAAACAGTATCTTCAAAAATATAGCATTGGATAGGTATCCATTTGCAAAGGATGAAGTTGGAGCCTTACTTTACATCATATACAAAAATTAATTCAAAATGGACCAAAGACTTAAATATAAGAGCTAAAGCCATAAAATCTGTAAAAGAAAACATAGGAGGAAACTTCATGACACTGGATTTGGCAATAATTTCTTAAATATTACACCAAAATCACAGGCAACAAAAGAAAAAGTAGATAAGCTGGACTTCATCAAAATTAAAAACTTTTGTACATAAAAGGACACTATTAAGAAAGTTCAAAGGCAACCAAGCAAATGGAAGAAAATATTTGCAAATCATACAACTGATAGAGATTAATATTCAGAAAAAGAATCTTGCAACTCAACAATAAAAATAACCTGATTAAAAAATGAGCAAAGAACATAACTAGACATTTCTCCAAAGATATGCAAATGGTCAATAAGCATGCAAAAAGATGGTCAACATCAGTAATCATTAAGAGAAAACAAATCAAAATCACAATGAGATACATCTTTGCACATATTGGGATGGATTATTATTACCCAAAAAACAAAATAACAAGTGTTGGTGAGGATGTGGAGAAATTAGAACCCTTCCACATTGCTGGTAAAAATGTAGAATGGTGCAGCCACTATGGAAAACAGTATGGCAGTTCCTCATAAACTTAAACATGGAATTCCCATATGATCCAGCAATTCCACTTCTAGGTATATATTCAAAAGAATTGGAAGCAGGTATTCAAATAGATATCTGTAAATCAATGTTCATAGCAGCATTATTCACAGTAGCCAAAAGGTAGAAACAACACAAGTGTCCATCGACAGGTGAGTGGATAAACAAAATGTTATGTTTCAAACAATGAAATATTTTTCAGCTTTAAAAATGAATGAAATTCTGATAAGTGCTACAACATAAATGAACCTCGAGGATAGTATACTAAATGAAATAAAATAAGCCAGGCACAAAAGGACAAATAGAATACAATTCCACTTATATGAGGTACCTAAAATAGTCAAATTCATAGAGATGGAATGTAGACTAAAGATCACTGGGGTCTTGGGGCAGGATGGGGGTGGGGAATTAGTGTCTAATAGGGGAAGTGTTTCAGTTTGGGATAATGAAAAAGTTACAGAGATGGATGGTGGTGATAGTTACTTAACGCCACTGAACTGTACAGTTAAAAATTATTAAAAAGGTAAACTTTAAGTTATGTGTATTTTACAGAAAAAGAAAACGTGTCTTAAAGAAAAAAAAAACTGTATAGCATTAGGGTTAAGTAGACCATCCACAGGAGGAACTTTTTCTGATTCGCGTGGTTAGTACAGGGCAAAGGAAAAGAATCCTTCAGAAGATGAGGGTATAAACTCACAGGAAGGAGCACAGAACCTGCCTCCACTACCCAGAGCCCTTAGTCTGTCAAAGAATGGATACTAATAGTGGCCCAACTTCACAAGTTTGTTAAGATTACTGTGTAATTGGAAGATTGCGTAAATAGTCAACTGAAAAGGCAATATTGGTTGTTCTTTTCCATGCTCTGCAATGTTAAATTCTATGGGGAAAGACCTCAGCTGAAATGACTAGATACTTTAAGATCTTCGAGAAAAAATTCTTGTCTCCTAGGAGACATGAATACATTTTGGACCCCATGTGAAAGAGTTATGTTAAGAGTAGTTTGCTCCTTTGAAGGAGTATCTCCATAACCTAGTGTAAGGAATGGTAGTTTTAATATAGTTTAGACACATTAGGGATAAGGCCTGAATTAATTTCTAGGATAATTGCCACCAAGCCATTTGCTATTTTTACTGTGAAGAAATCATTTTCCTTTTCTCAGCATAACAAACTATATTGCAAATTAGCGTCTCCTAAGAGGGAAAATGGGGAAGATTGAAATCCCAGAATCTTAGCCCAAGAGTGCTGAACCATTCCATCATCAACTTCCCTCGCTTCTACCCCAATCCCCCCAAATTCAGTAATCACCTTCAGAGAGACCTATAATGATTCTTTAAACCATTGTCAGCACAGTGTTAAGAATTACGTTTGAACTGAACGACATTAAATTTAAAGCAAAATATCAGCCACTTATTGCATTTCACATATTCTCTCTTCTGATGCTTCAGAAGACTCCATATATGCAGGAAAGCAGCATCTAAACAAATTATCAAACTGAATGAGGTTAAAATCCAGATACTGTTATGAATGCAGTCATCACCAAATGTTGAGGGGACCCAGAAGATAAGATGAAAGGAAAGCAAGGAGAGAAGAACCTTTGTCTATTCACGCTCCAGCTCTGGAACTTCTTATCCTGTTCTTTGTAATGAATCTATCTCCTTTCCATGATCAAAAGCTAAGCCTTTGTCTTGAGCCACAGATGGATCAGCAGTGGCACACGTATGTGAGCGTGCACATCTGGCACCCAGGTGCTGGTCCTCTGTGTGCCAGAGAGCCTATAGAGAAGCTAGAATTTTTGGCAGAGTCCTCCCTGGACCCCACAGTTTGTTGCCCCATTATTGCTTGCACCAACTTTCTGTTGTTTCCTTCCTCCCTACAGTGTAAAATGGTCTGGGGATAGGGCCCCAGACAGACAACCTGCAAAGTAGTTGAGATAGGCTTGACAAAACCACTTCTCCATCCTGATTCTCTTGGACCTGCTGAACACCCTTGAGAGTCCATAAATTCAAAGCATTCCAACAGAGCAGATGACTGTGGGATTACAGCCCATTGAAAACCCATATCTAACCACCGCCTTCTTTAACTCTATTTCTTTCTCTGTCTTTTTGTCCCTCTGTCAGTTTCCTGCTTCCTCAGAATACCTTTACTTTTTCTCCCTTTCAATCTAACTCCTACAAAGTCGTTTTTAAATCTTGATTTTAATTACAAAATTAATATGTAGTTGTAGCACATTCAAATATATAGAAGGGTTTGAATTAAAAAACGAAATCGCCACCTCTACCCCCTTTCACCCAAACTCTCACCGAAAAGTTAATACTGTTT
This sequence comes from Pteropus medius, assembly GCF_902729225.1. Taxonomy (NCBI): domain Eukaryota; kingdom Metazoa; phylum Chordata; class Mammalia; order Chiroptera; family Pteropodidae; genus Pteropus; species Pteropus medius. The sequence goes on along the minus strand of NW_024344436.1, from coordinate 1,034,981 downwards.
ACAGTCTGGTATGTAGCCCTTCGACTTTTTCCTATGCCTTTTTCATTGGATTATGTTACACATATTGTTCTACGTCTTACTATCCAGCATTCGGCTGTGCACACCGGTGTCCTCTTCCCATGTCAGCCTCCATCAAAGCAACTTCATCCTTTTCATCAACCAAGCCATGATCCTCTGTCATATCTCATACATTCCAGCTCAAGTCCTTTTTTCTCTGTGTCTCCCCAAACTTCTCAGTCTACTTTTCCTGCACTTTTTCATATAGTCATCTTCTTGTTCATATGTTGTCACAATACGCTATTTAAGTTTTCATATCTCCTTGCTATATCCTTCCTGCTTTATCACCCTCTGTGCTTTTCATGTCCCCAATAGTCACAGAAACTACCTCCCCAGCATACTCCCAGAACATAATGCACACATTAATATGGTCTGGATAAATATAAAAAATTATGGCTTGTCAGGTCAAATATAGTATGTACAGAATGACACCATTTCTTTGAACTCTAAAAGTGTAAACCACAATATTGAGTGATCATTTCTGGTGGTAGGGGAGATTTTTTGTTTTATTCTTGTTATGTTCATGTTTTTCAATTTTCATACAATGTTATATTCCATCTACAATAAAAAAAGTAAATTTTATTTTTAAATGTGTGGTTTTTCTTGGCCTGATTAAGATTACAGTAGAGTACAGTGTTACATAGCATAGACTCAGGTTAAATGGCCCCAATTTAAATCTCATCTCTGCTTCTTTTTATGTTACCATGGGCATTTTACTGAAGATTTCGGATCTTTAGTGTCCTCCTATGTGAAAAAAGGTCAATGATACTATACAACTCAGAGAATATTGTGAGGATTAAAGAGGTAGTGAGTGGCGAATACTTAATTCGTTGAGCTTGGATTCAGTATTAATCCTTGTCATCAATGGCAGGGCCAGAGCGAGACACAAGGCTTCTATTTCTCATCCCAGTGTCATTGCACTACAACGCATGAATCTTCAGAGGAGAAAAACCCAGAGGCTGATCCTCGCCCCAGCTGGAGTACTGGTTTGCTGATCGGGAAAGAGACTGATGCAGCACCCAGTAACAGAATTAGGACATGCTTACTGAGAGAAGGGGTCTTGCTGAGTCTGGAGAAGAACAGCTGCAGCTGTGTCTCAGTGGCTCACACCAAGTAACACTGACTTCATTAATTTTGCCTTTTGAAGCAGTCCACTGATTACAGATTGAGTCCAGTCTTAGGGTCAGGGCCTCCTCCTCAAAATTACAACAGGACCAACCCTTTGAATTTCTCCAAGTACATTCTCTCACTCCAATTTAGAAGACAACCCACTTTCAGTGGAGGAACACTGAGACCATTAATATATTTCCTAATCTGTACTAGACAAAGTGACCCTACACTTCCCTCCTTTGTGGGAGGCTGTCAGGGCTTCTGGGCAATGTCCGAGCTGTACTATCTCCAAGGAGATCAAGAAGTCACTGCCTCAGCTCCAGCTGTACACTCCATACCTCTGCTATCCCTCTACCTCTGCCCTATGCCTGGACTAACTTGGGAGCATCTTCTTAGACAAGATATGCTTCTCTGAGCAGACTCATCATGATGCATAATTCTAGAAGCCATGAGTTTTTGAGTGGGCAGAATCTTTAGAGATTCTGCAATCTCATCACCTTTCAGATGAGAAACCAGAATCAGAGAGATTAACCTCTTACTTAAGGGAAACCTGGTAAACAAATTTGCCACATCACTTCAAAGCTAATGGTTACCTATCTGTAGGAACTACTGTCAGCTCCATATTCAGCTCCCAAGTGAGTCCAGAGGCCTATGTTTGGAGCTAGGGTAACCGATACTAAAGAAGTAAAATTCAGATTAATTGATCTGTTGGCAGAGTAATTCCTCCATTTTCATACCAAATGTCTGGGGACTCAGTGGATAACTCAGTAGACCAGGGAAAGGAAAGAGCCATCCAGTAGACCATGAAAGATCATCATATTTCATCACTGTTTCAAAATGTGCTTAGGACTAGAAGTCCAGTAACCACAGTCAGCTGCAGCCATGAATGCATTGAGAGATTTATAGAAAGCCACATTTATCAGTTGTTAATGTACTCATTATTTTGGCTGGTGCTAATGAATGACTAGAAGTAGATTAGTTTGTTTTGAGCCTTTCTGAAACACCATTTCAATAAATGCCAAATTTCCTCCTAACATTTTTATCCTGGATACTTCCCTTTCTTCTTCAACATAGCCAAGACTATTCCTGATCTCAGGGACCAGGAAGACAAACTAAGAAGATCAAGATGTCTCAGACATTTATACACATCTGGTTTCTACTTGAATTCTACCTCCGCAAGTAGGCTTTCTCTGACCACCCCCATCTCCCTTCTCTCACTAGATTATGTCTTCTCATTATATGTTTTAGTAGTGTGCTACTTTCTCATTTCTAGAAAGAATTATATTGTAATTATTCATATAATGTTTGTTGCCTTTATTATAAAATTATTGGGGGCAAAAATAGATTAACCTTGTTTACCATTGTTCCTACAATTCTTACCATTGTGCTTGAAATCTAAAGTAAAAGCTAAATAAATATCTAATGGATGGATGAATAAGTGGATGGATGGATGGATGGATGGATGGATAGATGGATGGACGGACGGACAGTGAGCAGATAGATGGTAGAATGACTACAAAGATGGAAAGGTGGATATTTGAATGCTAGCTATATGCTATCTAATTTATCTATAATTTCTTAACTTTGGTTCTTTGATCCTTAATCCATCTCCCATCTATGGTGCTGTTGTCACACAACACAGTACCAAATTCTAGCACCCAATTTTGTCTCTAGAGAACACGTCACACACTGTTTTAGCATAAAGTTTTTTTTCCAATTGACACAAAAATAAACCTGTCAGGAGAATAATTTATCTTTTACATAGCACAAAGTGAAGTGAAGAGCTAACGATTAACCAGAATATTCAGGCTGTGTAAACAGATGGAATGAGTCACCACTTCACACCAGATTTCTTTTTGTCTGTTATCTGGGTAATTCAGTCTACATCTGGTATGTTTTTCCTTTACCATTTGAGTAGCGGCCTCGATACATTCTTCATCTTATTTTTCCTTAAGGTAAAATAGAAGCAATTGACTTGTGATTCCTAGACTTACACTAGACTTCTGGGTTTTATTTTCCTCCTAGTTTTCTTTCCTGGAGTTTCAGGACCAAGAAGCCCCTGAAATAAGTCACTCATTCTTATCAATAACTCTTGGCCACAGAATACCCTTCACCGTATACAGGTGTGTAGAAATGACATCCCAGTAGTACTTTGGAGTGGGATGAGCAGAGTGTGGAAACACTTTGGTTGTATAATCCAGTATTTTAACTCCCAATAAACATGTAAATCAATTACTTACAACACCATTTTTTTTAAAGCCAGATAAAGAAATGACATAAGTTTGAGCTCAGCCTTTGCATCAACCAAACAGCATCTGGAATAACCAAAGATGCTGACCTTGCTCCAACGGAGAAGCTTGTGACCAAAGAGAATCTGGCTCATAATCTAATAAAATTGAACTTCTAATTAGGGCTGTTTCTTGCACTTATATCATAGCTCATCCCTGGCCAAAGTATAATATGATACAGTTTAGCACTTTTTACCTTATTTTGGTGGCATTTCAAAAATGAATTTTTAGAAATTCTGGATATTTGGATAATCAATATTTCTAAAGAGCACCAAAAGAAACAAAAGACTAATAGTAAAAACAGCAGTGTTGCTCCTGGCTAGAGTAGGGCAAAATCTTCTGATAGGTCAGAGGTACAGGAGGGTTGATACTTATCCAGATTCTAGAGAAGGTCAGCTCTAAATTGAAGGAAGCTTAAAGTGAAGATTTTACAATAAAATTATGCTCTTCCTCTAAAATCACTTTCCACAATTGAAATTCAAGGACTTTAATCTTAAATCCAACAACAACTCTGCTTTTTATTTCTTTTCCAAATAGTCATTATTGTAATCAAAAAGTAATACATTTATTATTTAAAATGTGGGAAATATGGAAAAAAGTAAAAACAGAAGATTAAATTCATCTATAATACCTCATCCAGAGATAGTCAGTGACAACATTTCAATAGTTTCTTTTTTCCAGTCTTTTTATGTAGATGAGTATTTCTTATTTTATATAAAATAAATCTTAACCTCCTTTTAAAGCCATTAAATGATTGCTTTCTACAGTAATTTTTTAAAGCTGTGTGATATGCTCACAGGTATTCCCAAAAAGTCTAGAAATTTAACATAGGACCAAACTTTTATTTTATAGCGACTATTTTATTAAATCATGAGACCTGGATTCAATTCCTAGTTCTAGTCACTAGTTGTATGTTTTGGGGCAAGGCCTCTGGACATTGGTTTTCTCATCTATGAAGTAAAGACTACATAGTTGATTTCTAGGAAGTCCAGGAGGAAGACTTCTGATACATAAATCATATAATGCACAGTTTCTTTATTATTTCACTTTGCCTCCACTATGTACCCTCCATATGAGAGGGATTTCCCCTTTCCCTTCATCCTTTGATTTGTTTTCCTTTTCTTTTTTCATTTCCTTTCCCTTGAAACAATGAAATGTGATGCCTTTGATCTGCTCATCGGAAGATGGGTGGTTGGCTTCTTCCATGCTTCTGCAAACTTGGCACCACTCTCCTGCTGTGAACTGCAAGATCTGTATTGAGCCCCAGACACAAAGCAGGTACTTCCATATGCTTTCCTGCCATCAGGCTCATCTCAAGTCCATACCCCTGGTGTAGAAAATTGACTCCTGGAACTTTAAATAAGTCTCTGCCTTCTTGAAGTCTCCAGCCAGGGAGAAATCATGAGAAAATGTAAAAGGCACATTCATTTTCTTTGGACCAGAAACAGAAACGTTAATCTCTTCCTCTTTTAAAGGGGCCAGTAAGGATTTTGTGTTCCACATCAAAGAGAAGCTAGGAAGAGACAATGTTTTTCCACTGTAGCCTATGAAAATGAGTGGGGTACTCAATTTGCCCATAACTTGGAATCTAAAGGAATTCCTGAGGTCTGATGCAGTAGTTCAGAGAAAGATTTGCCAGGTCTCCTAAAACTTCCACACGCCAACCTGCACCATGAAGTTCTTAAGGTGTTTTTCATGCTCATTGCCTGAAAGGAAGGATGTCCTCCTCCCGCTTTCTGCCCCTCAGGTCTAACAAAGCTATCCAAGTAATTGGCTCAAGACTAACAAACATCAAGAGATTAAGTACAGATTTGAATTTTATCTCTGCATGTTTCTGGAGGCTGTCAATTTGGGTATCTCTCAAGAAGAGCCAATATCTCTCTAGAGTTTTCTGTAGCATAGCCATGTGAATGATATGAAGAAGCTTCCAATATTTTGGGAGGGAAGTGAGGAATAGCCCTGGCACATTTCATTATCTCAGGAGGTGCTGATATTCCCACATATCAGCAAGCAGGATTCCAAAAAACGGTGATATCAGATCACTGAGCACCTTCTGAGATATTTTCTTCTTGGTTGTTTCTCTCTCATCTATATTGGTGTTACTGAACACAGCAATAATATTCATTGAACTAGGCACTACTCCCTACTGTTGCCTATGCTCCTAGCAGATCTTTTCTCATTGAGATGCTGAAAAATTAAATAAGATAATAGAGAAAATGCTTTGAAAGTAAAATGCTTTGCATATGAAAGGGATTAGAGATTTTGTTTATGATAGCTCAGATGAATCCCCCTTCTGTCTCATTGCAGCAGTCTTATAATATTTCATTGTTAAAACTGCATTTGCCTCATAATAGGCAAGTGTACAGAACTTGGATCACTAGATAAACACTACAGGGAAGCATATTTCAGACCAAAATGATGACGTGCTTTTGAATATTTAGAGCCATTCAAAAAAGAAATGAGTGCTTGAAAAAACACTGGAAAGACTGCAGTGGAGCTGCAGGACCAACCAGGAGGGATGCTGTCAAACAATTTCTTGCATTGGACCAGACAACAGCTAAGGTTCCATCCAGCTCAAAGAATTTGTGAATACACTATTATGTGATCACCACTGATTTCTTTCTTTCTTTCTTTCTTTCTTTCTTTCTTTCTTTCCTTTCTTTCTTTTCTTTCTTCTCTGTTTTTGCCTACAGCACCTGGTCTTCCTAGGTGGTCTCCCATCCAAGTACTAAATAGGCCCGACCCTGCTTAGCTTCTCAGATCAGACATCGGACTTGTTCTGGGTGGCATGGTTGTAGACCATGGACCGTGGCTCCACTGAGGCACGAATCCAAGACCTTCTGTGTGTAAAGCAGACATGCTAACTGCTACACTATGGAATCATGTCCTACTACTGATATTTTTAAATATGTAAATGACTTTAATGCAGAAGAGGAAGTGTTTTATTTCAAAAGCATCAAACTAGACATAGCTGAATAGACATTACAGAAAGGTAAGCTTTAGCACAACAGAGGAACAATATTCAAACATTTAGAAATATTATATTATTAATCGTTTCAAACTTGAGCAGACATATATATGGAAGAATAACCTGAGCGAAGTTAACCCATCAGTGTTAGATCTCAAACTTCCATTTTTTAGATTCTTAGTCCAGTTCTGTGTTCTCTGCCTCATGTGCCACCTTCAATCCAAGGCTGCACGTACTGGAAAAATTCGTATTTTGAAAATGAGAAGAAAGCCACGTGTTAGTGACCATTTCCTGAGAGTCCTCTTCTAGTCTTGCTGCCTTATAATCCCTTCCTTTCTTAGACTCTCTTTCTTTCTCTGGGGAAGAATTAAGTTAATAGGCTTGGGCTACTCTCAGACCCGCAGAAACTACATTAAATTGAATGAAAATTCTTGGCAGGAATTTTCTATTTGTTGTTGGATGTTGCGTGTAGTTACTACCATCTGGATGCCTTCCTCCACCTTGCCCCTGTAGCAAAATCTTACTCAATCTTCATCTCCTCTCCTCTCTGAACCTTCCCTGCCTGAATTCTCCCTCTTTCAGAACCAGCGACAGCATCACTGTGGGATCAGGTATTCATATTACCCATTCACATTTCCATTCACCTTGTATATAAACCTAATAAACATTTGCTGCCTTACACACTAGTTATTTGTTTACATTCAGGATAAAGACTACGATTCGTTTATATTTGTATCCCCAGTATCTCACTTGGTGCCTGGCCCTTAGGATATTCTCAATATAGGGTAATTTAATTGAAAATATGCATAGGTTTTAATGGTTTTTTTTAGAGCCTAGAAAGTTGCAAATGGATATTGTGACAGCCTCCAATGTAACAAAGCCTGAGTATCTTGAAAATTTTAAACCTAATCAAAAATCTTCCCAAATGCCTTTTTGAATTACTATGGAAAATTATCAGAGAGCAAGGCAACTCCTACCTCAGTGCCTTTGCACTTGCTCTTCCTGATACAGTGCTACACAGTTCCCTTTCTCACTTCATACATGTCACATGAAGAGGCTAACTTATCAGTGAGGTCTTATCTGACTATTCTATATAATATATAGAATATTTTTTATATTCTATCCACCTTGCTCTGATTTATTTTTCTCCATAGCACTTATCACCATCTGACATACTATGTGTCTATGTGTTCATTTTATTGTTTGTCTCCTCTCTCATTAAGAGAAAGATACTTTGTAGGTTTGTTCATTCATTTCTGTATCTCCTAGTAGAGCGCCTGGCATATAAAAAGAGCTAAATAAACGCTTACTAAACAAGTGAATGATGAATGATTTAGTGAATTGTGGAAATAAAAAATATATATATGTGATTGCCCTATAACATGACTGAAAAAAAGTCAAAGAAGTCTGTTGGAACACAAAGCAAAAATGTAAAGAGTCACAAAATATCAAATTATATAAATTAAGAGACATAGAAGATCATTCCAGAGTGTCTGACATTCACCCTTATGAGGTTTCACAAAGAGAATAGAGAAAATATAGGGAAAGGAAGAAAATATCAGAAGAAAACTTATGAGAACTGAAGAAAGTCACCAATCTTAAAATTGAAGTTTCATCGAAGATAAGAGAAGAAAGAAAAGCTTTTAGAAAGAAGGTGGAAAGTTATCTACAAAAGAATTGTAATAAGATTGGCATGAGGCTTCGAATTAGCAGCAATGGATGCTAAGGGATAATAAAGTCATGTCTTAAAATTTTTAAAGAAAAACTATTTTGAACCTAAAATTCTATACCTAAACTATCAATAAAATAAGAAAAAAGTTTCAGGCACACAAAGAATGTGAAAGTTTACCTCTCATGAAGGCTTTCTGGAGAAATAAGATGTGCTCTAGCAAAACGAAAATAGAAACAAAGAAAGAGAAGAAAATAAGATCTAAGAGACAGTGGACCTTATTGAGGGGATAAATATATAGTAGGTATAAAAAGCAACCATAGAACAAGAGAGTGTCTTTAAAAGAAAGTTGATTCTCTCTTAACATATAATTATTAAAACGGATGATAGGTGAAAATATAAACTGCTTTAATTAATAAGAAAAAATCAGAAACTCCAGAGGGAAAAAAATTATATAAGAAAGTCATATGATGAAAAAAAGAATGTGATCTGTTTTCAACCAATTCATAGAATATAAAAAAAAATTTATTTAATCTTAAAACTTGGAATATTTTTCATTGACATACATTGGTGACAGAAGTATACCTCATTCTATAAAGTCTAATTATATAATTTGGTTCTGTGGTGAACCATCTTAATTTGAATACATGATTATCTTAATACAAATGGGATTTCAATTTTTAGAATCAATCTATAGACAAAGCACGAATGGTTTAATTATGGTTACAAAACTGAATGCAAATATTAAAACTTTGATGATATTAGAAGGTGGAGAGAAACATGGAAGTGCTAATTTCTCATTTTACATGGTATAAGATGAGATGTTCAAAGATGATGAATTAGGAAATAAAAATTTGAGGTGTATTGCTCAAAGTTATAACGATAACTAAAGGAAAAATTTAAAAATCAAAGATTAGGAAACTGATGGGGTTGGGTGTAGTGTAAGTGAACTACAGATTTTATGTTTTCTATTTGGTCAGTAGATATGATTTAAGTGATTAAATCAAGAGGTAACAGTAGAAGTGTATTACATATAATATGGAATTAATTAAATTACCAAAAAACTAAAAATGGAAATAATTTAAGTGATTGCTTTTTGGGAGTGTGATTGATTGACTGACTGTAAGGTGGGATTGTCAACTTTCACATTTCATTTCATAATATTCTGTTCTATTTGACTTTTCATTACCATATGAATATATTATTCTTATACTTTCTAAAAATTTCTGTTTTTAAAAGATGAGAGCATTTGTATTGGAAGATGCTGGCCTATATCACTTCCCCTATGACATATCAGCATAGATAAATCTGACCAAGAAAAATATGAAAATGAAAACTTGGCTTTATTTTTCTGATATAGTTTACAAGATTATAGAATTTGGAATCAAAAGAAACAGTAACACAATGCAATATATATATGCCTTACTGTTACATCGTATACCTGAAACTTACTGGATTTCGTTAACCGATGTCACTATAATAATAAAAAAACAAACAAATAAACAAACAAAGAAATAAAAGAAACAGAATCTTAGACAAATCTTTTAATACATTTCTGTGCTTCAACCTTTCTACCCTTCAATGGGGTCCTTGCCTGCAATGTTTTACTCCTTTATTCAGAGTCCCGAGGAGCAGAGAAGTTCAAATGCTAAGTTTTAGGAAACTATGCCAGTGGTTGTTTTCCGCCTATGTGAATCAGGACTTGCGGAGAAGAGCAGAACAGTTTTTATGAAGCTTTTGCATGCAAATGAATGTGCCAAATGTTGTTTGAATTACTCAGTATAAGTCAGCAGCCCCGATTCTCCCTGTAGCAGAATCGAATTTCTGCATGAAGATCTTCTGAGGAAGCTACTGACTTACTGAACACTCTGAAGCCACAGCCACCCACACAGCTCATAGCACACTTCGAAAACACTCAGGGGGAGCAGGGTGGTGGGTGAGGAGCCTCCTTCACAGAGACCTGCAACCAGTCTCTTGCTCCTATCTCAAAGACCTGGATTTTAGTCATTTGTCAACAGACTTTGGGGAACCACCCACTCTATTGCACTGGGTTCTGAGAGGACAGTGGAAAGTGCCCTGCAAATTTCTCTCTCTCCCTCACAAGTCTGGCTCCCCTCGATTCTAAACAAAGGGCTCTCCAGTTCCTCTCCCCAGAGTGATGGTGTTTCCATGGGGGCCTTGGGTTGGGGGTGGGGGTGGACAGGAAATATACAGTAAATAGAAAACAAAAATGATTTGTGCAAATCCTCATCTGGGAAGCCTGCATTCCCGGTTGCCTGCATTTATAATATTAAGGGGGGAAATTACAAATAAGGCAGTCAATGAGTTACCATGAATCAGGTCTTTGTTCTTTGGCAAACCCTGCCTGGAAAGCTGAGTTCAGGCTACTCATTGACTTGCAGCATCGATTTTATAGAAATGGTTTTAAAATGTGCCCAACGCCCTTTCTCCTCCCACCAGGCCAGAAAGAGTAAGAAAGGGTGACCACACAGCTGTATACCCTGTGGTCGTGCTTATGAAAGAGGCAAAGTCTATGCAGTGCCTGTGCACTCCCCCAAAATTGGAAAAGAGGTGAGAAAATCGTCCCATGGAGGGACCTTGGAACAGAAAAAGGGAGCCAGTGAGAGTAATAATTCTCCTGGCTCTGTTATATGCCACCCACATCCATGGGCTAGATACTCTCTCTGAACGCCAAACCTGCCCTTCCCTGTCACTCTGCTGCCAAAATGTAGCTTGAGAAGACAGCCAGAAAATTCTACAGTCCAGGCAAAAGAGTTTGACTGGAGGCAAGACCATGGAGTTGGAAAACAGGGAAGTAAAGCATTTTATTCATCTGTATATTCTTTTCTAAGTTCAAAACACTTATACTTTTAATTCACTTGTCTTCCAGATGAATCTGGGGGGCAAACTGTTTTTTCTCCAATTAATAAATAATGAAAGCAAAGCTCAGATTTGATTGGGATCATAGCCAAATTGCTATGGACCAATAGGACCATATCAATAGGACCAATATCAATAGGACCAATGTTTAATAGGACTACATTCTATTCTCTGGTCTTCTTATTTTATGGTCTTCCCCAGACCACATTACCAGTAGATGTCATTATCTGATCAGCCGACAAATGCTTGACAGTAGAAATTCTAACCACTCTGCTGAAAATTAAGGTTCAGGGGACTTTGCTAGAGCGAGAGGGACTTGGGACCTCTCTTCCCTAATAGAACTGGAAGACTAGATCTCATATTACCCTGATATTAAAACTACTTCTTATTTTACAGACATTCAATGATGCCTCACTGGCATTCAGATCTTCTATCTCATTTAAGCCCTGCACTCCGCCCTCCAAAAAAGAAACTGGAGGTGTTGGACTATATGTTTTCCCTCCAAATCTAAAATATGATTCCAAAGAGTTTATTTTTATATTATTATTGTTATTATTATTATTATTATTATTATTATTATTATTTTGTGCTTTGTTATTTATTTCCTCTGGTCATGAGTCTCCTACGCATCCAAGGAGAGATGGGTTCAAATATTTCTCACTTAATTTTAATTCCTACATGAACAAAATAAGCATGACGGCCTCAGATCGCATTTCCCTGTGCGGATGAAAATGAAAATTCAGCATTTCTCTCACTGGACAGCTTGCTGTTTTGATGCTCCTACCATTATTAACATGGCAGCTGTCACAGCAGTTAGCCATGGAAAGACCCATTACCTCATCTGACCTTGTCTCCCTGCCAGGACGGGATATGAGCCCTAAAAATGCTTCCTGGTCTAACCACCATTTCAGGGTTTATTTATCCTAGGTTACAGCAAACATGGCTTTAAAAAACAGGAAATAGAGTCTCATCTTAGTTAATTATGATACCAGTTATAACAATGTAGTTAGTGGAGGCTTTCTGGGAGCAAAGCTTGCATTTCCATACAAGGCTGTGGTGGAAGTTCATCTACTATCAGGGGTTTGAGGTGTGCAGCTATGATACCTTTAATAGGACCTTGAGAGTATTGTATATTTTTACATGCACTTTCCATTGGACCATCAGAAATAAAGAAAATTATACCAGTTTGTGGAATTCTTAAATTGGTCCTAATTCACTGAGCTCCTTATGGGTAAATGAAGTGTCTCCTTTGCCTTCAGTTACAGCTGGCACTTAAGAAACTCTCAATAAAAATTTAATTAATTAAGACTGCTTGAAAGGGAGCCCAAGTTTATTAGGGAGGGGCTAAAAGAGAAAGTACACAAGGACTCTGGGTTCCTTTGTATGGGAGGAGCCTGGGTGCATAATGTCTCAGCTCAAGTTTAAGAAGCAACTCTCCTACTAATAATGACATTATTAATAATAATAGAACCAAAACTAACTGCATACTTATACTTGGCCTGTTGACATACATCATCTCATTTAACAACACTTAAGAGAGTTGGTATTATCATTCCCATTTTGCTGAAAGAAAAAAACATGAGGCTACAAGAAGTTAAATAATTTGTCTAAAGAAATATATGTGTAAATCTGAATTCAGATTCAAGTTAGTCTGACTCTTAAGCCCATAGCATTGACCACAGTGTTATATCGCCTTTCTGCTCTTGGTTTATTTTTGGAGAACAAGTGCTTTCAGAGAAGAGAAGTGAGAGACAATATCATCGCTGTTGTCAGATAATTTTAACTCTACCCTCGTTTCTGAGACCGTTGTTTGCCTTTCCCATCCTCCGTGGTCCCCAACTGCCCCTCATCAGGTCTTCCATCGCCCATTCTCCCACTTTCTCTTTTTACCCTCTTTCCTCAGTAATGGGGACACCCTCAGTAATGGGCGAACTAGGAAACATGGCCACAGTCAATGACCTTGGATAACTCCACTTTCCGTCCATCTCTGCCTCAAGCTGAGGAGAAGAAATAATCTTGCAGGTGCTAAATTCCATGAACCAGCAACAACTAATGTATACAGTTCACCCAGCACCTTCACCCTTAGAGTCTTAACTGATGTGCAGGCAACCATATAAATTAAGCCAGGCAGGATTATTAACCTATTTTACAGATAACAGAATCGAAGTTCAGAAATCAAATACAATTGGGATTTGAGTCAAATCTGGTTTCGAATCTCATCTGTTTTCCACAAAACTACAACAACCTCTAATGAAAATCAGATCCTGCCTATTCACGCCATCCTAAAGAGATGGTCTGCTTCATCTGAGATTTCAAGATCCACCCCCTGCAGCACCGATGTCTTTCATGCAGGGGAAGTTTGCTTAGTGAACAGAGGTATTCTATAGGATCACGTGTCTATGTTGCGTATAAGATTGTTCTTCTCCTTGCATGTAAACCACATTATTTTTATTTTTTTAAAGTCATTTCTGCATTGCTTTAAACATTATCTTGATAGAAAGGGAAATATATAAGGTTTTCGGTATCAATGTAAAGTTTATCAACAAGTCTAAACAGACATATGCATCTATAAATACAATATAAAAAGCAGTGAAATGTGAGTCAAAGAAACCTGAATTCTAGCCCAGACCTCCCAGTGAATTATAAGAAGCCTTGGGGAGGGTGTCCTCTCTCCCAGCCTCAGTTTCTGCAAAGGAAACAACAGCGATGGACTGGAGGGTCCCTATGGAGGCCAGCATTAAAAACTCAGTGTTTTTAGGATTCTTGGCTACACTGACCCTGGTTTGAGAAGGAGAAGTATACTTGTTCTACATAATTACTATTGTAGGAAACTAGTATTTTCTTCCTAGGATGGCCAGGCAAAAGGTGTAGGTAAGAAGATGTGCAAGGAACAGAAGGTATGTGGTAGGCCTGAGTAAGAGCAAGCTGATCTCCTGGAAAAAGAACAGCAGTGCTGAGAAATGGTCACTGTCACTGAGGAAAGAGTTCTTTGAGCCCAGGTGATGATGCTGATGACTCTCCATGGGCGGTCTTCAGGCTTCCTTTCTTCTAAGGAACTTGTTACAAAATGCGCTCTGCAGGATTAACTCATCCAAAGAACATGTAATAAGCCTTGCTGTGTTTCAGACATTTGATAAGAACTGAAAATAAAAGATAATACAAGATCTGTTTTTAGCTCTTGTACTTTATCAGAGGAACAAGTAACAAGAAGATCTAAATTTTTAGTGGAGACTTTATTAGTAAAGAGTTAGATGAGAGAGACAAAATCTGATTATCTCTGAGTTGCCTCCCATCTCCAAAATTTGTGTAATTGTTCTTTGCATTTGAACATCACACTAACTAAGCCCTTTTATTTTTTTTTTCAGATTAGATTCTCATTTGCCTCCTCAGGACTTGGAACACGGTACCTAAAATTCTACTATTCCTTCCCTTGTGGTTTGTTAGGACATATTATTTTCTATCAACTCATAATATTCTTCAACTATTTGATGTGTGGTAAGTCCTAGTTCCCTAACTACATAAAAAGCTCCTTGGGGGCAGAATCAAGACTCATGTTTATTTTGTTTATTCGACAATACCTAACTGAATATTAAGTATATCATATTTGTTTTCCATAGATTGTACTTCTTCCCCAATCTGGGCACATGGTAGAATCTCACTTCCCTGAGTCCTTGAAATTGGGAGTGGCCTTGCTTTCACTGGTGAAATTAAAGCACTTCTGGCAGAAGCTTGGAGAACCAGCGGATAGTTTCAACCATTCTGTTTTTCTCTCTGGCATGTGTCAGGTGACAGCTGCTTATCAGCCTGGGGCCCAGAGTAACTCAGATACCATGGAACAAAGTCCCTTGTCAACCTGAGATGTTCTTGTTAACATGAGTAAGTATCGTCTCAAGCCACTAAGGTTTAGCACTTGTCACCACAGCATAACCTAGCCTAGCTTGACTGGTACAGAAGTGTTCAACGAATATTTGCTAAGCTCCGTCCCAGTGGCTCAATTGCAGCAGATAAGCAAAAGGTCAATATTGGGTTGGCAATGGCCTGGGTAAAGGTTACCTTTATTCCCTGGAAAATACTTTGCTAGCTCTCTCTAATATTCTCTTGTTTCTGCTTCTATAAAAGTACCACGCAAAGCCACTGACATGCCATATCTGTCAGCATTTCTTTCTCTTCGAGGCCACTTTCCTTCAGCAGGGAATGTCTCTCTATCCTTGCCTACAGAATTTAACAGTCAGAATAAGAAATGCTATGAAGTGTCTTAGAAAGGGGAAGAGAACTTTGGGGAAGGTTAGAAATACAGATTGTCTGAATGAGTGTACAAATATCAGAAAGGAAAGGTTCCACTGAGAGCTTTGGATCTCAGTCAAGATCCAATGGGAAATCGAAATCTATAGTGAAGGCTTTGGGAACTTGGCCTCTGGTGTCAGCCAAAACTGAGCTTGAATTCTCCAGCATTTCATTCTCTCACTGGGTAACTCTGAGCAAATTTACTCAACCTCTCTAACCAACCCAGTTTCTCAATCTGGAAAAAGAAGGTAAGAATAGAACTCAGTTCTTAGAGTTATTGAGGACAAAAGAAATAATGTTGCTTCATAATAAGAAAGCATTTTAATATGATGTGCTTAAATATAAGTGAGGGCATTTTCTAGTGCACTTAGCAAAGTAACTACAACACAGTAAGTTAAAAAAAAAAGATAGCTCTAAAAAAAATAAAAGGGTATGGAAACTTCATTAAAGGGCCATGGAACATAAAAGGGAGCTCAGCCTGGGTTCAGCATCCAGGAAACCCTAAAACTCTTGCCCGGAGCACAGTGGTCATTGGCCCTCCCACAAATGACAATGATTTTTTTCTCCAGATATCAGAACTTACTTAAACCTCAGCCAGTTAAAAAGACTCTCTGGAAAGTGTCCGATAAGGGCTTGAGAAAGCAAGGAGACCGTGATAAGTGAGGGTCAAACAAAGTGAGAACCTCATGTTTCCTGGGCTGAGTTCCCGGACTTTCCAGAAAGTTGGAGGTGATTGGCCTTTGTTCTAGTCACCTGACTTTGAAACATTGGCCAGAAGCCTCGGGACAAGTGAGAACATGGAAGGTCATTTGTCCGCCTTCATCTGAAGTGGCCACACTTGTCCTCCTGTTCCAGTTGAATGTGGTCCCAGAGAAATAAAGGAAGAGAAGGAAAACTTTGAGTTCCTCACCTCCCTTTTTCATGCCTTGTCCCTAACAGGGGATCTTGTGCTTTCTTAAAGCTCTGCTCCCTTCAATATTAGTCTCCCTAGTGGAGTGGAGAAAACAAAAGATTTGAAGTTAAATATCCAAATCTGAATTCTCTCACATCAGCTTTTTAACTTATTGTCCCAAAGCCTCAGTTTCTTTGAAATAATAGTAACCACCTCAAAATATAATAATTATTTTATTATAGTAGTATTAGATTTGGGTTTGATTTGAACATCAGAGACAAAAAAAAAGTTAATTTTTATTCCTATAAATGAAGTAAAATCTTTTCAACTGGATAAAATTCCCTAATCTGCTCACTCCATTTATTTTTCCATCCATCTCATCACTCAATAAACATTTATTCTGTGCCTATTATCATACTAAAGTGCTAGATGATGAGCACAAGAAGGTAATTACGACAGAGTCCCCAACCTCATCAAGCTTAAAGACTAAGGAAGAAGCCAGATACATAAATAGATTGTGAAACCAGGCAGTAAATGCAGTGTCCAGCATATCACAAAGGAGTAACACCAGTTCATCCTCGAGGGCTCAGGTAAGGCTCCCCGGAGGAGTGTGAACAACGGCTCACAGTGAAACAGGTAAAAGAGGCAGAAGGGATGAGAACAGACAGGGAAAGCTTAATTCAGGCAAAGGGAGGCAAGAAAGTAAAGCGTAAAAGAAGAAAAAATATTTTCGTACTGCTGCCACATTGAGTGGGAGGTGGAGAATCGTGAAAAATGTATAGATCTTTCTTTGCACCGAGTAAACCTTCATTTTGGAAAGGAAACCCTGGAGTGAACCCCTGCTCTCTAGAACCACCTCTACCTCATCCTCCGTAGTTTCCCAAGTACTTTTAATTCGTACTGAAAATAGAGGGAAAAAATAAATGTAATCACCAAAATGTTCAAAGCTCTTTCCATGTCTCTTTTTCTCTCTCACCCGTTTTCTGTTCCTTTTGTGAGCACTAAACCCCCAATAGTAGGAAGCATTTGTCTAAAAATAGCCCTTCTAAAAGACCCAATCTTCTCTGAGTTTCATAAAACATCTGCTGAACAGTTTCCTATAACTGTTTTTGGCCATTAAATCAAAGCCTGGAGAAACAATGTCTGTTTCTGCCTTTAAAGCAAAGAATTGCCATCAGGCCTTCCTCTCAGATCCCGACGACAATGGGGCCAGAAATAGCCATAGGAGGCTTTGAAACACCTTAAGGCCCAAGTCCAAGCAGAGAGTTACCGGTGTCTTGTTTTTCTTCCTTTTTAAAGAGGCTGTTCATCTCTCCAGAGCAGAATAGAAACTTAGATAGGCAAAACCTCAAGTGGGAGGTTACGCTGCCCCATGCAAATCACCACCTGCAGGGCAGGCCTGCTTGGTGTGCACACAGACCCACAGACTAGTGAATCTCTGTACTAGGTTGGAGGGACAGCTGCCTGCAGAGTGGCATGTGGGGCAGCTGGTATCTGATGGTGCTTGGTTCTGTGTTATGTCTGAATGTTCACAGGGCTCCCACTTGTTTACGTGGCACAGAATGTGGTCTAGGGGGAAAATTACAGACACGAGGCTGAAAGACTCAGTGGATACTCTCCAGACTATGCTTCCAACTAGCCCAGGGTTCTTGACAAGACATTTTACCTTTCTGACTCCGTTCATTTTCTCACCACTGAGTTGTAGCCTGTCTTAATATAAACAAGCATTGGTGCAAAAACCGCTGGCCCTTGTAACCAAGGCAGAAGGCAGAAAGAGAAGGAAGCCAGGGCCTGGTGTGAAGCAGTCTGGGAAACTGCCCAGGGCAGTCAGGTGCCCAGGGCAGCTCAGTGCTGGAATATGGCTGAGGGACCAATCTGGGCAGGGCCAGCATCACCAGCAATGCAGGGAGCTAAGACATCTAAGCACTTGTACAAGACCCAGTTAGGCACTGAGGGGTACTTAAAGCTGGATCAAGTCCTTCAGGGGTAGAAAAGGCCTGGAACACCTCTCTCTAGGTGAAGGAGCATGGGACACTGAAATTACAGAGCACAAAGGGTTCATTCATCCATGGCCTGTGCCTACTGGACTCACACAGCACATGCTTTTAGCCTCAAGACTTAAAACTGTCTCAAATGAGTGATGAAGCCAAATTCACAGCATCTCATGCCATTGTCAGGATCAGCTCAGAACAGTGATGGGTCCTGGGAGCCACCTGTAGGTACAGGCGTGGACAGGTGGGGAGGAGAGGAGCCAATAATGCATGGCTGACAGAGGGCTGTACTTGATGAGCTGTGACCCTCTCCAGGTTCAACTCTCTATGACCCATGTACATCTCTTAGTTGGTATGGAATAGCCTTAGCAGGTTTTGGTAGAAACTGGTTTTCATGTTTCATGTCCATCGCAATTTGTGACTGGATCAAAGGCAATGGAGCCTAGTGCATCTGATCTGAGGCAGTTAGGTGGATACCATGCCTGCGATTGTGAGAGCAGAACTAGGAGTGAGTCCTGTTGTGCCCTCATCATTGTTTCTGGGCTTGATTTGCCCCAAACATAGCCAACTGGTGGTCTTGCAGGAGGGAAGCAGAGCTCATTTTCGTTCTTTTGTCTTGCTTGCTTGTTTTCTCTCTTTTCTTTCTTTCCTTCCTTCCTTCTTCCTTCCTTTCTTCCGGCTACCTTCCTTCCATTTATTCCCGTACAACTTCTTCCTTCAGCCCTTCTTCAACTACTCCTTTCTTCTTTCTCTTACTTTTTTTTTATCTTTCTCATTCTCTCTCCCATCTCCCTCCCTCCCTCTTTCTCTCTCCAAGCTAGTTAGTATTAAATTTGTATTAGTAGCACTCTGAGAAGAGTTTAATAAAAAAATGTCAATTAATATTTTAATCAAAACGATGAAGCCAGATCCCAGTTAAAGTGAAGAAAAAATCCCAACACAGTTGTAAACTCTCATGTAATCTTCTTGAAAACTCAGAATTCAGGAGATGCCTGCCACATCTGAGCAAACGACGCTAAGACAGACAACGTTTTAGCTTGTTTTTGAAATCATTTCTATGTCAGCTGAGTTTGGAAGCAAAAATGCATAACTCAGGCTATGCTTCCAGATTCTGAGCCCACTTCAGGGCTTGCCCCTCACCCTGTTCCAGCCACTGTGCCTGGAAGCCCAGACCAAGGCTTAGCCTTCTGCAGGGTAGCTGAAAAGCAAAGCCTATCTACTACTAGTGAGGCAAAAGCACATTTATTTAAGAAGAGACAGTAACTTAACGACAAATGAGTCCAATGTCCAATATTGTGGCTGAAGAACGAAGCTTCATAGATAATATTTCTTAATAATATCACTTAATCTGCCATTTGACTCTGCCCTACCTGCCAAGGTTGACAAAAATGTAGCCCCGAGCTTCGGTATATCAGGTCCTATGTCATCAACAAGTTTGGACAATGACCAACAGATTCCCGACTGGGTACCGGTCACCATCCCAGCCGCACGACCTGGCCCCTGGGAGGCTTGTCCTGCAGTAAGCATCTCAGTAACTGCTGTTCACATGAGGCACGCGTGGAGTCGTCACTGGACTCCCAGCAGGCAGCCTTGGCCTAGCTGGAAAAGCGTCTGCTGCTGCTCTGGAGGCAGCTGTCTGCTAAGCAGCTGGAACAGCCAGTGCATCTGGGTCTGCCTGCAGGCACTGGGCAAGGTGACCATCTTCGCCTGTCTTTCCTTGTCCACACGTTCAGGGCACTTTCCATTTGGTCTGGGAGTGCAGCCCCAACTGCTTTCAAAGAGACGCCTGCTTTGCTTCCGCCTCAACCTTTGCTTTCCTGTAGAAAAGACCAATGTATTCCTTGTGGGATGCAGATGTGAGCATGACACCTACTGTGGGTGGGAAGGAACAGGGAAGACCGTTGGACTGGCTCAGCTGTGCCCACAGTGGCCTCAAATTACTGAGCGAGGCAAGGGCAGCTGGCTCCTGCTCAGTGGCAGAATTTGGACAGAACTAATCCTACAGTTGGAGGTGACTGAGGTGGCTACATCTGCCATGCAATATTCAAAACCTCCCAAGGCCCTGTGCTTGGTGTACAAACAGGACTTTAGGCCCTTGGTTCCCTGAGAAACCATGGATTTGGTAGGGTTGAGAGGGCAGCAGGCAGTCATGCTCGGCAGTGGGGCTTCATGAGAATAAAGAGCCCTAAAGGGTAGAGAAGAAGTCTCTTATGGCAGCATTTAATGTGATTGGGTAACCAGAGAAAGCAGCCATGGACAGCCTTCCATACAGAGGACGCGGCTGCCTGCACAGTGCAATACTGGTAAAAGAACACAGACCTTCACACACTCACACATACACACACACTCAGACAGACATAGGTTCAAGGTTGGCTCTTCCACCTGGCTCTGTGTCTATGGGCCAATTACTCAGCCTCTCTGAGCCTCAAATCCTTTTGTCCAAAAAAAAAAAAAGGTATTATAATAATACTTATCTCACAAGATTGCCATAAGCTTCAGAGATAACATAAGTGTTTCATGTATATTCAACCAACATGAAGCATGAACTCTCTGTAGGCCTACATCAGGTACTAGGAGCATCACAGGGAATAAAACAAACACACAGCAATGGGGTTTCGGAGAACAGGGGGACACAGACAACAAACAAGTAGGTACACGTAAATATGCATTTACAGATTCTGACAGTACGCTCTGGAGGAAGGTCCTAGCAGAGAGCAACAGAGACGAGAGGAAGCCATCATAGAACTGTAGTGAGACATGATGCGGCCAAGACCGGACAGGTGGCAATGCAGGGAGCACGAAGCGGCCGGGCACTGAGGACTGCTTAAAAGTAGCACCAATGGGATGTGCTGACGTGCGGAACGCGGCTGCGAGACGTAGAAGAGTCAGGCAAAACCGCAAAGGTATGGGCCTCAGACCCAGGAGCAGGCAGCCAGGTCGGCAGAGAGGGGGCTGCGGGGAGCGGGGTGTTCGGAGACCAGGCACCCCGGGGGCGTCACCTGGATTCCGAGCTGTCTTGTTTCCCGAATTTCACGTGTGTGTCTGCTGGAGTCAGAGGAACTTTGGGCTGGAGTTAGAAATGTGGATTTGCCAGCTCCCAGATACTTTCCAAAGCCATGACCGTCTGAGTATATCAAGGAGAAGGGAGAATGAAAAAGAAAGCAGAGCCAAGGACCCTCCCCCCAAAAGAGGTGAGGAACCTGCAGATGGGACCGAGCAGAGAGCAGTGACGTGAAGAACCAGAGAGCAGCATCCTGAAGGCCCAGTGAGGAAAGCAGAGTGAGGAGAGAGGGAGGGGCTGCGTCCCAGGCCACGTGAGTGGGAAACCAAATCGAGAACTGAGATTTAACATTCTTGCTTCACAGGGACCTGAAGGGGTGTCCCAAAACCTCGTCCTTCAAAACAATGTCTTGCTCTTGGAAGTATCCTCCCTGTCCCACCCAGCCTGGTAGTCCTGCCTGGAATGCCTCCTAGTCACAGAACTGCAAGGACTGAGGTGACATCACGGATGGAACCGTCTATTTCCAAGGCCATAACCAGTCTTTGCCCTAGGTGCATGTCAGGAATAGAAGCGTTGGTGTAACCTCAGAAAATGGAGCCAAGCCCAAGGGAAGGGGGTCCGTAACAGAGGCTAGGTTTGACAAGAACGGCACGGCAAGCTGAGACTGAAAGCAGCCCTCAATATTTATATGATCCAAAAAATGTCAACGTTTTCACCCAATCCCTAAGCACCCCTCAATTGAAGATGTAGGGAGCTAAGGGCAGCCGGCCACAAAGGGAGGTCCTACTTTAGCATCAAGACAGCGGCCTCTTCAGTCAGGGGGTGAGTGAGGAGAGCATGCAGGGCGGCCTCATCTGCAGGTCCTGGAGCCACCTTCCTGTCCCCTGTTCCACAGTGTTTATGGATAGGAAGGCAGCGGGGCTGGACCACAGAGAGGAAGGCCAAAGCCCTGGTCTGCCCGTTGCTGATAAGTGATTCTACAAGACAAGCAGAAGGAATCCAGACAGAGATCTAAGAACATCCAGATGCTTGGCTCAGCGGGCTGGTTCCTGGGGTATGACAGGCTTTCATGTGTGCCCCAGCTCCTGGGGAGAGGGGCCTGGCTGCAGGCCCTCCCATCCTCAGCTTAGACCCAGGCTCCCTAGGCAGGGGAGGGGATCATGTCTGTAATCTGATCTCCCCAGTCCTAGCTGCTTCTTCTCTGCACCCCCCACCTCAAACATGGTCCAGGCTCTGTACAATCTGCAGAATCAAACGTGAGGTATTTACTATGTGCTTAATAATTGAAATGAGGAGTACGCATCCGGCATTGTGCCAGGTACTTTAGATACTTTAATAGAGTCAATCTTCACACACCATCTATGAAGTAATTACTAATTTGTCTCCATATGATAAATGAGAAAATGAGGCTCAGAAAAATGAAGTAATCTTCCTAAGTTTGCACAGCTAATAAATAGCCACACCGTGGTTCACATCCAGCCCATGCAATTTCCTAGGCTTGCTAACTTAGCCAGCCATTGAGCCTAGTTTCCTTGATAATCAGGGAAGAAAGAGCACTCAAACATTGCATGCATTTCCCTACTTAAAGTACTTTACATCAGGAAGAAAACGAGGAAGGATTTAACAAAGCTCCATACACACACCAAAAAACACAGTCCAAATATTTCAGGGTCCTTCCATCCCTGCATTCTCCCTCCTCCAAAAAGGGAAAAGTAAATTGCCTAGTTCCTTCTTCTGTGAGTTTGATTGAAAAAAGAAGCAGAGGATACAAAGGGGAACGACGAAGTGATAGGCATAGAACTGAAGCAAGACAACCTGACCCATCTCAAAGAGGCAGTAATGGAAGCACCATCTTTCCATGGGCTTGGGGAAGAGCTGAGCTGCCCTAGGACAGAGGCTCCCCTTCCTCTCTTGTGATCGCTTGTCATCTTGCAGAACAGAGAGGATGGAAACACCAGGAGGCGAGGAAAGAACCAGAGAAGAGAAAAGGATGGAGCGAAGGTGAATGATGGGGAGAGACAGCCAGACACAAAGACGGCCATGGAAAGACTGAGCATATTGACTTTTCGGGTTTTTCAGACCCTGTGATTCTGTGAAATCTGGTGATTCGGGGATATGACAGAACCTGGAACTCCAGGGCTTTCATTGGGGTGGGGCGGGGGGAACAAGTGAAAAAAAGGAAAGCTTCTAAGTTCTCAAAACTCTTGATAAATCAAAACCAAAGAGAGACAAGAACCAACAGAGAGAGCACTTGGAAAGCAGAAAATAGGGATCTGAATAATGAGAGAGGGTCAGAGATGGGTTAAAAAAGAGTAGTCATTGAAAGACAGAATAGTAAGCAGGAGGGAGGTGGGAAGCGAGGTAAATCTGACCACCTAACCTTATTCCTGTCCTTGACCTTCAGGTCTAAGGCAGGGGTCACATAAGTTCCTGCCTAGGACCCTGTTCATTCCTTCCTGCCCCAAGATCCATATGTAATCCTGGGTTTGTTGATCTGTTTGGGGATCTGAGTCCCTCACCCTGACAGGACAGGAAGGATGGTGACCACTCTGTAAACGTTGGTTGGATGAATGAATGGATGAATGAATGCCTGATGGAGCCTTTTTGCCCTACCAATTCTCTGCAGGTCTCTCTCAGAGGTTCCAGCCCTGGCTCCCCTGGGTTAAGAGCTGCCTCTCTCAGGGCCGAGCTCCTGCTGATATGACTGCTCCTCGCCCCTTCCTGATTTCCATCTTTATCTTTTCCCCACTCGATGTGAGAAGCCTCCACAGGGCCAGGAGACAGAAAGGAAAACGGCAGGGAGATGAGACAGGCAGGACTGGCAGAAGCATTGTCTTTTGTGTTCATTCATCTGCCAGCCTCTGATGGTGCCAAGGCTGGGAAAGTGGAGAGACGGCGGGAGGTGGGGTTAGGGCAGGAGAAGGAGCTCTGCAGCGGATATTAAAGAAGTGGAGAATTTAAGCCAGAGAACGATTTCGATTTCATACTGCAGGGAGTGAGAGACGGGTAGGGATGTCTTCTCCATACAGACCGTTGGCTCAACAGGAAGTGAAAGGCACACCACCTCAGCAGTGTGTTTGGGAGGCAGAGTCCTCAGGTCCTGTAATCACTGGCCCCGACTCCCAAGTCGAATCCAAAGTACGTCTTCTGTAGTTTTTCAATGAATATATTCTGCTCCGAGCCAGACACTGTGTGTACTTAGTGCTAGGAACAAAGCAGAAAATAATGTGGACCAGGTCCCTGTCCAAAGGGTGCACATAGGCCACTGGGGAAAGTGTATAAACAAGGAACTAACTCTATAGTTGCAGTTGTGATAAGAGTTATGAAGAAATAGCACAGAGTCAGACTCAGGTAGGGACTCTTCTTCAGTCCCCCAGGAAGTGATGTTAGTGTTCCCCTGGGAAGTGAAGAATGGGTAGGAGTGACCTGCTCACAGGTTGTAGGTAAGTAGGGGGAGTCTTGGAGAAGGAAGCAGAGAAGGTTGGGCTTGAGGAAAACCAAAATATGGACAAGATAGAAGTAGTTAGAAAAGAGTGGGGAGCATTCCCAGGTGGAGAGAAGTGCAGGACTGAATGCTGTTTGCACCCCAGAAGGGGCAGAGTGGGGGCGGGGGTGCGGGCAGCCTGATGGGAGAGAAGGAGGAGTCGGAGCAGTGAGTCCAACTAGCTAGGTGCCAGGCCAGGAGGGCCTTTCGAATTCTGGTGGGAGGATTCCCATGAGAGGCCAAGGGAGTACTGAAGGATGTTGAAAGGTGAGCACCAGAATAACGTAGGTGAAAAAACGTGTTTAGTCAGACGGTGATGTGTAGCATAGAAGGGGAGGAGAGAAAAGCTAGTTAGATGCCACAGCAAACTAGGCCCCAACAGGATGGGACCAAGAGGGGCACGGCAGGTGGGACCAGAAAATGCCCAATCTCAGAAGCATTTCCAAGGCAGCAGCCAGGATCGGGATCTCGTATACAGGTGGGAATCACGTTGCTCGCTCGTTGGTGCACTCCTGGATCTAGAATCTGAATGACTGAGAAGATAGTTTACAAAATCAAAAGAAGGGAGAGAAGGGAGTATGGGGAGCAGACGGGGGAGAGGCACTTTTAATCGGAACGTTTTAAATTTTAGCAAGGACAGTTTCAACCTAAAAGGCAATGGTTGTCAAACTCTGTGTTAAAAGCAAACAAAATCTTAAGAAGAACCTAGCACATAACATAGAGTCAAAGGGAGATGCACTAGTTTAAAACAAGGCCTGCTGTGAGCCCTAGCCCCTTGGCACCCCACCGCCCACCCCTCAGATTCTGAGGGGTCCCCAGAATTACGTTGGAAACCACTCTGCTATCTGCATTTGAAGATACTGACCAAACTCAGGTGAGAGATTTGAGTCAGAGATGAAGATTCAAGGTCCCCAGCATAGAACTGATAACTAAGACATTTAAGACACTTCTGAGGACATGGCCCAGTGCCAAGCTCCCATTTAAAGACTAGAGAAGAGCAGGGACCTTCAGCTAAGCCCTAGCCTGTCTGTTTTTTCCTTTAAAATATTAATTGCATGTTTGTGTGAAATAGACATGTCTTCTCTTCCAGACTCTCTTTCTTCTAGCTCTATCTCTCCTCCTTTCATGAGTTTCCTATCCAATGACATTCTCGTTCTCTCTTTCTCCTCTTTCTCTCCTTCCCCCAACCCCACCGCAATCCCTCCATGTCCCGGCTCCTTGCTCTTCACTCTCTCGTGCTCCCCACCACCACTATCCTGCCCCTGGCCAGGGTCTTTTTGGTCATGGCTTATTTTTAGTCCCTCCACCGTCCTGAGGATGTGAACAATCTTCCTGAGTCGTGGCTTTGCAAGGAAGCAGGGACAGACAGCTCCCTGGACATCTCTGAAGATCGCTTATCAGCCTCTAGCCAGGCCTGCAGGGGACAAGGCTTGATCTCCCAGTTCCCCTTCTGGATGGAATCTCAAGCTCAGCCTCTGAGTCAGAGAAGCAGCTACTCTTGCTGGTCCCGGGGAAGCAGCTCGAGCGAAACTCACTGGATCCACATCACATCCTTCACAGAGCCCATTTCAGGAAAAGAGACAGTGCGGGAGCCTCTGCTGTCTGTGTGACGGAAAGCAGAGAAGAAGCCTATGCAGAGAAAAAGCAAAGTGAAATCGATTCTGAAGAGCCTCGCGTTTGAGTGCAGACTTGGATGTTAAGGTCCTGAGTAGCTTGCCAATTCCACTCGACCAGCGTTTACAGAAACCCTCTTCTGTGGGTAGTGCCAGTCTGGGTTCCAGTCTCACTTGACAAAATGAGACATTATACTAGATTATAAGAGAGGCGTCTATGTGTTAACAATTTCCATATGCAATGTGTCCATACAACCTTGAGACACGTTATCCACCAGGAGCAACTGAATCTCAAAGGGGTTTATAGAGCCATACGCCAGCAAGTCAGGATTTAAAGTCAGTTTAGTGTCTCCCAGGCCCAGGTATTGCTGCTTCGCCACTCTGCCTCCTGGGGCCTCCTCCGGCTCCAAGCATTACCTGTCCTTACTGCAGAGGAATAACAGTCAAGTCTTGTCAGTTTATTCACTTGCCAGGGGCTCAGGCTGGCCCTGTGAGATTAAAGCCTTCCGGAGCTCACAGTGATCAGAGATTGAAGATCTTCTGCAGGAGCTATGTTTGTCGAGGCAATGGAGACCAAGCCCCAGGTTGGGGACAACTGATTAGTCATCTAAACACATAGCGTGCCCCGTTACCTACCAGCATCACCAAATGGTGGAGAAAGAAATTTTGTGTGACACGGTTTCACTCAATTCTTTAATCCAAATTATGAGAAGTAAGTGCAGTTGAATGTTGCCATGCAGTGTCGAATGGGACAGGATTATCAACCAGCTTCCTCCTGGCCATTTCTTTTCTACATTCTTCTCTCTGTCTCTCTCTGTCTCTCTGTCTCTCACTCTCTCTGCCTCCCTCCCTCCTCCATCTCCTCTCTCACCCCCTCTCTCAATTTCTCCTCCTCCTTTCTCCTCACCCCTCCTCTCCCTCCATCCTTCCTTCTCTCTCTCTCCTCTCTCTCTCTCTCCCCCCCCACTCCCACTCCTCCCTCCCTCCCTCCTCCTCCTCCTCCTCCTCCCTCTTCCCTCTACCACCTTCCCTCCTCTCTCTCTCCTTTTCCCAGCAGTACTCTCTTCCCCAAACCCGGCACACATATACCTTTGGTTGCAACTTAACTGCAACTGCTTGTGTTTTAGATGCTTTGGGATTTCCTGACCAAAAAAATATTAAATGGTGTATAAGTCATTAAGTGATGTGTAAATCACATAGCTGGGGTGAGAGGTGGGAAAGAAATAGCCTGAATCAGACTCAGAAACTAGTTTCTTCCAGATGGACACAAACAATCCCAAGGGTGTCGCTCAAAGAGGCGCTGGTCTGCTGACCCTGATGCAAGTCCTGGGACCCAGCTGATCCCTATAGGATATTAGTCACGCTGTAAAACCGCTAGGCCAGTTTCCCAGGCTGGGGGACCCTATAGGCAATTTCCCATAGGGTCTCAGAGCATGAGAACCTATGCATCTCACTGCCCAGCTGTGGGCTCATGTTGCATCAGATGTGATTCGTCTCTTAACACATGACTTCGAAAATGTCCCAGGACAAAGCTGTAAATGTCCTCAACTTCTTTCATAGGGGGACCTTTGGGACCCAACCAGTTACCCTCCTCCCGGCCACAAAGTATTTCAGAGCCTGGAAGAGTCTGGAGTCCTAGCCACAAATGCGTTTCCAAGAAGGCATGCACTGGGAGTCACAGAGATGATGCTGAGGGGAGAAACTCTGTTCCCCAGGGTGCCTCTGAGAGGAAGCCAAGGGACAAGAAGCATGACTCCGAGGTGGCAGCCCTCGAAGACTGCTCAGTGTGAATCCCTCCCACAAAGGCCCTTTCTTGGACTTGTTGGGTCTTGGCTTAAACGCCTTCCTCCCTTCCCTCCCCAATGATCAACTTCATCTTTGGAGTCCTCTCAGTGTTATAACATTTATTCTTCAGCTGGTCATCAACTGGAAGAGGGGAAGTGGCAATGATATCTCATCAATGACCGAACGGGGAAACACATTTACTCATTATTTATTCCATCTGCAGCACAATAGGAAGGAGTTTGGATTCAGAAGAGAGATGGAAATCAGAATGGACAGAGAGATGAGGAGATGGAGGAAGGAGTAGGAAACGTTGCCTAAACGGCAGACACGCAGGGAAAGCCACGCCAGGGAGGTGTCTGGGATGTGCCTCATCACCTGACCCACGGGGGCAGACTCAGGCTCTGCTCTCAGAGTGTTCCTATCTCGATGTCCAGGGACACTCCCCAGGCACAAGCCTCTCCTCTTGCCCTGCTCACCAGCCCCCGTATCTTGTGTCTTGATCCACCCCAAAATAACATTAACGACTAAGGATAAAACTAAAAGCATTGCTCTTCAGAAGCAGAACTGGTGTTTTCACTGGTATTTTACTCTTGATGATGAGATAGGTGAATGAATCACTTTGGCTCTAAGGCAGTAGGATCAACCAGATGACATAAAAACCACAGTGAATTCCAGAATCTGAGGCTTTATTCTTTATTCTAACCACCATGGAGAACTGCCCGCCTGCAGAAAGATTGACCTCTTCATATCCATGGAAGCTTCTCCCAACCCTCCACTGTCTTGTTTTCCACATCTCTTATGATGAGAGTGAGGGCAGCAGGAGAAATCCAGGAGTCTGGAAGAACACAAAAAGCAAATGGCCGGACCCCCGAGAGAGACCTAACTTGCCAACTTTTAAACTAAGTTTCTGAGCACTAACAAAATCTAAACCCCTAGGTACTGGGGCTGATTTACACTGACCTGAGGTGACTTCCTGTTTTTGAAGAAAAGAGGTGAGTAGAAGCTTAGTGACATGTTCTGGGCATCAGTCAGTTTTGATAAACAGTCCTCTCCTGACTTCAGCATAACTGGGGCATATTTGGCGAGATAGAATTACTCCCCAAACAAGAAGTTTTTACACCCAGGCGTGCTGTGTGCTTAGGAGAGGAGAGACTAGCCTCTGGGGCCTGAAAAGGGTGGACACAGGCCTTCAGCGAGCTCATGGGCCACCAGCTTCAGTGGCCTTTTCTCAGCATGAAACAGAGAAAGCAATGCTAAAAGAGGCTGGGTGAGAATCAGAGACACACACTGGCTGCTGCTTTGCATTTGATTGCAGGAAAAGGTCTAGCAGAGTGTGAAGTCCGCTGGGCAGTTTCCACGGGACTAACGGGCGCTGTCAGGTCAGCAGGGTGATAACCCACACTGGATGTTCTGGGCGAGACCCGATTTCAAACTGCTCATCCAAATGTGTCCTTAATAGAACCCAATGTTAGCCTGCGTGTCCTGTTCATATTGGAGTGATGTCACCGTGACCATGGATGGCGCTGGGTGGGCTAACGTGGATCTGGCTTTGGGTCAGGAGTGCCCCTCTCCCACACAGTGAGGCCTTCCTGCTCTGACTCCTCCATGGGAAATAGCATGTGTTCCTTATTCCATTCCTGCTAACCCCCTACCCTGCTTTCTTTTTCTGAATAACAGCAACTATCACCACCTGAGATACTATTTGTTCATTGGTCTTGCCCCTCCTTACCCCCGAAACACAGTAAATGGCGGTTAGAAGAGTGAGTTCATTTGAATCTATTATTCGTCACTTCCCAGACTAAGCTTCTTAGGAATAGGGCCCGTGTCTTACAATTCTATTATACCTCTCCCATGCCTTGTACACAGTAAGCATTCTAATAAATGTACATGAGGCACGAATGATTCCAGTGGAGTCTATCTTTGGAAGAAAAGAGAGGAATAAAGAACAAGAGATAAGAGGGTAGGAGGCCCCAAAACACACACTCCACCAGACCCTACACTTGGGGTCCTGGTGCAGCAGCCCTGCCTGGGTCTTCAGCACAGAGCATGCTGTGTTGCTGCCCCATCCCCTCCCCCACCAACTCCCATTTTCCTAACACTCTTTACATAAGTTTTTCCTCTCTACACTCAGCATTCCTCACCTGGTCTCCACACAGTCTCTTATCATTCCTATACCAAAATCCACCAGACTCACTCCTGCCCCTGGTTTTCACCCAGCAACCTATAGCAATTGCAGCCAGCTTTCCCCAAGGATGATTCTTTGACCAGAAAAGCACAATAAGTTTGGGGTGGAATAGGAAATAAGAGTGGGCTGGCTGTAAAAGTTCTCATTACCTTACCTTTTCGTAATAAGGCAACTTTTCATGATAAGTTGCAGACAACTTATCATGAACCTGCTGCACTCAGGAGTCACCCTGAGGACTGTTTCTCCATCTCACACAAGGAAGATAGAGGCCAGAAAGAGCTCACAGCAAGCTGCAGGGAGAACCAGGTCCGGGGCCTAGGTACTCTCAGCCTGCTTTCACACATGGAATCTCTGCAGGTGCCAAGGGACAGTACCAAAAAGCCCCAGTGTTTGGGTCAGAGAGACCTGAGTAGGAACTATCCCATCTGTATCCTTGAAAAGGTGATTTAACTCACTCAACCTCAGTCTATCTCCTGTGAAATTGAGAAAATAGCATCTAACTGCTCACAGGGCGGTGTGATATTTAAATGAGATAGCAAACATAAGGTGCCTAGTTGGTCTCTAGGCATTGCAGATGTTTGATAATGCAAAAATTAGCATGTAAACCTTTATTTTTTTGGTTGCCAGTACCATAAGATGCACAGCAGAGACTGCAAAACTAATATTATTAGCTACCCAAAAAGGGGAGGATGAAGAGAAAGACAAAAAGTAAAAAAATAAAAGAAGAATTAAGGGTAGTTAGCAGTCTGTTTGGATTGAAATGATAATAACAATAGCAAGCCAGCAGCTATCTGCATGGAAGGAGAAGTCGTGAGTCACCGTGTGGCTGTAAGTGCTATCACAGAAGTACCCGTGAGGGACGAAGAGACTCTGTACAGGAAGGCCGCCCACAGTACACGTCAAAATAGGTCTTTAAGGACAAGGAAGGGAAAGTCAACTTTCGACTTTGGGAAAAGGCATTTTGGGCAGAAAAATTACAC
The DNA here is from genome assembly GCF_902729225.1 of Pteropus medius. Lineage (NCBI taxonomy): Eukaryota > Metazoa > Chordata > Mammalia > Chiroptera > Pteropodidae > Pteropus > Pteropus medius. The sequence continues at coordinate 1,003,794 of NW_024344436.1, read as the reverse complement.
ATGCCAAGGCAGCAAGCTGAGAGCCCTAGAGCCCTCAAGCCCTCGAGCCCAGGTGGCCTGTGTCATGGAATACATAGGGAGCTGATGAGAAATGAGACTAAGAAGGCAGGTAGGGCGGTGTCATGAAGGGCTCATTGTGCCTTCCTGAGCAGTGACACTTTATCTGAGTCCTCACAATATTCCAGCAAGGGTAGGGGTGACACATGACCAGATTTCCTTCAGAAAGATGACTCAGGTGCCTGTGGAGGGGAGCACAGAGGAGAGGAAAGTTGGAGCATGGAGTTAGTAACCACTCTAGGTGGAGAAATCAAATAGGTAGATTGCCTCCACGGTAAAGGAGTATAATCTTCAGAGCCAACAGTGAACTCCAGAGTCGCTAAAATCTAAAATGTGAGTTGGGCTTCTCAGCATAGTCTATTTCTCCTGCTCTGTGTGAGAGTTACTATAAAGCCTATCTTCACTTCCCAGCTGCTTTCTAATCCTAGAGATAAAGGTGAGTAATCCAAAGGAAAGGGCCCCCGAAACCAAAGAGATTATTTATTTTAAGTAGATTGACGTCTGTAGGAAGGGGAGGAAAAAAAAAAACTACCAGGCTTGAATGGGGGAACCATGACATTCACATAGCTCAGCCATTGTGTAAAGAGAAAAAGTCCTCCAGATTGTGTTTGTCCAAGAAATCAGACAGTTTACGGTCTCTGAGTCAAAACACTCAAGGATTGGAAGCCAGAGTTTCCTGGGCTGAACCCAGTTACTAAATAAAATGAAAAGGAAAAGAGCAATTAGATGCCATGAATTGTTGTAAAGCGGGTGGAGTTGGTTTCCAAGGCTCTAATCCAGCAGATGCAACAGAAGAAACGCGGGAGCTAGGCGCTGAGGTGTGCCAGCCGCCCTCCCACCCCAGCTTGTGCTGCTGATGGGTCACAGTGAGATCTCCTGGGATCTGGGGATGTCCTAGTACCAGTGGAGTCAGTGAGCCTGGCCTGGTCTCAAAGGCCAGCCTGATTAGTGCCTGCTCATCCTAGAGATCAAAGGAAATCCCTGCTCTTTGTGCTAATTTGAGTAACAGTCTTCACTGATGTTCTGCAAAGCATGGCCGCCCCAAGGAGCAGGCCAGTCCTCCTTCATCCTTATTGAAAATATTGTGAGGACCCAGGAGGCTGGGCAGGGGCTTTATCACCTTTGGGGGAACAGGATTAAGGAGGAAAGCCTCACAGGTGGGAACAGCAGGAAAGAAAAGCTGAGAAAGAGAGATGAGATGATGGGGGGATGATGGGGAGGCTGCTGTAACCTCCAGGGGCCTATTCACGTCCCTCCCCCAGCTCCTACACCCACAATGAGTTTCAAGCCGCCATTGTATGCAGGCTGGAATTAAAGAACCACCACTGGCAATAGAGATCTTATCTGGACCACCCAGCTGAGCACTGAGAGAAGAAATAGAGACAGTGATGAAGAAAGAGTGCTGCTTGACATTGTAACGGCTCATCTGTGCTCCAAGTCACTGAATGTGACCTGTGTGTAGTAAGTTAGAATCCAGCTGCCTCCTGCCTGGGGGAAAAAAAATACACCAGGCCACTTCTGTATGTGTCTGGGGTCACATAGTGACCCCTGGGCATTGCTCAGCTGTCTCACACATGGCTACACCTCCGTGGCCATCAGAGGGGCATGCTCTCTGAATTGAGGTTCTTAATGGAAGACTCTCCAGGATTTAAGTCCTAAAGATTGCATTTGATAAGATTCTAAAAGGGCCCCCTCAAACTGAATAGAAAGTTTAGCTCATCATTCAAAGTAATGACAACTTCAAAAGGAAGTATGAAATTTCTTCTTAAAGATGAAGAGCAAAAACATGTCATATACAAATGAAAGAGGAAAAACCCCAGCACAGTCTGTAAACTGTTAATTACATCTCTGTTTATTTCAAAAAAGCAGATCGTCTTGATGTGTGTGTATACGTATATATTAAAGGGTTAGATTCTTTTCTTTAAAGCCCTTTTTAAGGAAAGCTCCATTTCCACAACTAACCCTTCTGAGAACAGATGAGGTGTTTCCCGGAGCCGAATCCGATTCTTTCAGCTTTACCAAGGAGCGTTGAATGGTCACCCACATTGTGTGGCAGAAAACAGAACAAGCTGTTAGACTGCACGGATGCCATCAAAGGGCTGTTGAGGTGCATAACTGCCATGCAGCTCAGCTCTCCACCTCACTCTGTGGAGACTTGCTTACGTGGGTAGGTACGGGTGGTGGGGGTTGTTTTGAAACCAGCATCAACACCCTTTCTCTGAACACACTTCATTTCCCTGAGGGTGGCCCTAGACCCATCTGCTTAGGATCAGTCTGCCCTGGAAGGCAGCACCTCATCCCTTCTTTATTTTGGTCCCTCTCTCTCCTTCTGCTTCCTACTCCGCATTTTATTTCAGCAAAGAAAGTAGCTGTAATCTAGACCACGTTAAGACAGTAGGGACTATATCAGCCCTTCTTTATGGAGGCATTTGCATTTTGCAGAGCAGAAGACATCAGGCCAGGGCTGCAGGAGGTGAATAGTGACCATGAAGCCAAGAAGGCTAGGACCAGAATGGGTCCCTCAGGAGGGGGGAGATCTGGACAGGCCTTCTGAGTATACCTCAGATTCCACCACACTGTCCCTGATTGTTCTGCTAGAAGTCAAGAACTTTTTGGTAAAGGTGAACTTGGGAGAGTGAGAGGAGGCATGAACTTGGGAGGTGGAGAGGAGGAGTGCAGAGCAAAGATGGTTTTACCAGCACACCCTCTGGGAAATTCTACAGAGGGGAAGAGAAGCAACCCGTGAAACCAAGTGACTTCCATCTTTAGCCCTGAGTGCTGCTCAGCAAAAGTTGAGGATCTGGTCATTGAAAGACCCCTGGATTTAAATCAAAAGAGTTAGAGCTTCCAGAAAGCCCTTCTAGCAGCTGTGTGACATTGAAGTCACCTTCCCCTCTGTATCCTGTAAAGCAGGCATGATCAAAAGATGCAGGTAGAAACAAAATGGTCTACTGACTTGAAGGTGCCTCCACTTAGAGGTAGTCAGAAAATGTTTGCCAAGTGACTTCAAGACGCAGTGGGACTGGAAGCATTTTCTTTAGAGCACAGTAACTCCCTTCCACACTTGGCTTACACCTGAGAGGAAGGAGAGAGAAAGAGTCACTGACCACATGAGAATCGCCGTTTGTGGAATAAAAGGCATCATGGGACCTTTGACAATTCCGCAAGAGCCCAGACCTTGACCACGGGAGGCTGATTACAGAGGCTGGCATTGGCGGGGTCAGGCCAGGGAGCAAGAAAGAGGATATGGCAATATGGCAATGCCCCAGGTGGGCAAGGCCGTCCTTCCCAACATCCAAGCATAGGGGACGCTCGGTCTTTCCTGTTGAAAGGTTCCAGGGAAGCCACCCAGATTGGAACCTGAGATCTGGCAAATAAGCAAAGGAAAATTGGTTTCGATTATTTTCCAGGGCTTCCATTCTCTCTGATGTGTTAGAATCCTGATAGCATTTATCAGAGTCAAACATTTCGTTTATTCTGTAGGTGGACAGTCAGTCTATGAAACACTGTCCCAAAAGGGTGAAGGCTGCAGGGTCTGACACTGATACTGTCCCCAGAGTTGTGCGTGTGAGTGTGTGTGTGAGTGAGTGTCTGTGTTTTAAGGTAGCTATATAGCTTTCTTTTTAAAGTACATGGATCATAGAAAAGATACAATGCACCTTACAATAACTTGAACTTCTGCAAAGTCCTCTCATTTCTGCAGGGCAAAAAATTTGTTTTTTAAAAGCTGTTTTGTCATAAAGTCTCAGCAGTTTGGATTTGGGCCTTCAAGTTTGACTTTTCGTCCTTCGTGTGTAATTTACAATTGTGCTGAGGTCCTTTGGCCTGGAACTCGGTGAGTACGGCTCAATGGTGCCCCCTCAAGGCCAACAAGGAGGAGTGCAGTAAAAGAGGAAAGGGTGAGGAACCAGGAGCCCTTCCACCAAGGGAGGCCCAAAGGCAGAGTGTGCAATACCAAGTAGATGTACTATTCCCCAGCTCTGACACTGGCAAGCCATTTATGAATGTGCTTATGTAGCTGAAAAGATATTGAGCTTTGGCATAAAACAGGACTTGGATTGAATTCCAGCACAGACAAGTTACTTAACCTCTGTGACTCAGTTTCCTTTTCCGTATAATACAGAATGCAAAGTAACATTTTTAGATTGCTTACTATGTAGCAGACTCTGTTCCACATGCTTAGCGTGGTTTGACCCATTTAATCCTCACAAAAAAACCTATGGTTTATGTGTTATTATTATCTACTTTATCCAAATGAGAACACTGAAGCCGAGAGTGAGCTAGAAACCTCCACAGCTGGTAATTAGCAGAACCAGGTTTGAACCTTGGTGGTGAGGTTGGGAGCCTGGATTCAACCACACATTTCACTGCTTCCCACACCTCCCCAGATGGGCCACTGGAGGACTCGGAAGAAGAATGTCAACTGCCTAAATCTGAGCCTGGCACAGAACTGATGCTCAATAAATAGTAGCTACAATTAGATTCCCATTCTTGGTTTGACTACTTCCATGTGCATGACCTCAGGCAAAATATTTCAACTTCTGTGTGCCTCAATTTCCTCGTCTGGAGAATGGGTCTATGGAGATGCCCTCCCAGGCACTTTCTAGTATATTTTAGGCTAACTTAAAAAGTCTTATTGAATTTACTAGACAAACCAATCAGTTCACCTCTCAGGATACTTTCTCATCGATGAATAGAAGTAGTTGGGGACCCTTAAAGACACCTCTGATTCAATGGCATTTAAATCCTTTCCGTTGACCGTTAAGAGAGAGATAGAACATTATGGACTGCAGGCATGAAAACTAAGAGCCTTGGAGTCTTCCCTAGCTCTGTGCTTGCAGGCTAGGAGTCTACATGGTGATCAGGAACATGCTTGGAGGCGAGGAGTGGCCTTGAGCATTCGGATCCACCCTCTGGCTCATTTATCCTTCTGTAACGCAGCACTTAGGTTCTCGATCCAACAAAGCTTTAGAAGGAAGAATACACATAGTGTACAATGGGGTCTCCAGTTAGCTGGGCTGAGAGCCCTACTTCCTACTGTTCGGTGGGAGAGAGAATCCAAAATGATGTAGCATCCAGCCATAGAAGTTACCTCATATTCAGGGAATCAGTAAAAAGAGATCACTAAGAGGACACTCATAACATTTTAAAACTCTCTTAACTCTTATGTGACTGGTTTATTTCACTTAGCACAATGTCTTCCAAGTTCTTCCATGTTGGCATATATGGCAGAATTGCCTTCTCTTTTAGGGCAAAATAATATTTCATTGTATGTATGTACCACATTTTCTTTATTCATTCATGCACTGATGGACATGTAGATTGTCCATCTTGACGACTAGGAATAGTACTTCAAGGAACGTTGGGAGTGCAGATATTTCTTTAAGATCCTGATTACGATTTTTTTTGGATAAATTCCCAGACGTAGGATTGCTCGATCATATGGCAGTTCCATTTAATTTTTTGAGGCACCCTAAACTGTTTTCCATTTTGCCTTCCTACCAACAGGTTTCCAATTTCTCCATATCCTCACTCCAACACTTGTTGTCTTTTGTCTTTTTCATCATAGCCATTCTGTCAGATATGAGGGGATGTCTTCTCGCAGTGAAGTAAAATATGAAAGAGAGTGCTAAATTAATAAGTTAAGAAACCAGTAAATAGTGTTTGGACAACAGGTACACCACATCAAAAAGTTATGTATGAATCAAAAAACCCAATTAACTTTGGCTATACATTCTTGGTATTCTTATTGTTGATACTAACCTATGAGACAATAGGAGAAAAATACAGTAGAAGGAAAACCTCCCAATCGCATGTGTTACACACATGCACACACACACACTGTTATAAAGAGAAACCTCTTCTTTATTTAAAAAAAAAAAAGAAGAAGAAGAAGAACAGGTGAGTTTAGGGGTGGGAGGGGAGAGGCAAGAAACAGTTCTCTGTGTGGAAGGAGGTCTTAAAACATGCCTTCCAGAGAGAGTCCAGATTTGGGAGGCATTTCTTTTGAGAATGGAGAGGCGCTATGTTCCTCTCAGCATAGCAGTTAAGAAGCATAAGCCAAATTTTCAAGGAAGTCTGGCTCTTGTCCCTCATTGGAAGATGCCCCTCTCGGCAGCTTCCCTTGACTGCAGGCTTGGGAACTTGTGTTCTGCGCCTGGAGAGACCCCTTCTGCTCAAATGCTGGTGGTGCAATGCAGCAACTGCAGAGATCTCATAGAGATGCTGGGGAAACGGGCAGAGGCCAAAACCAGCCCACTGCCCCAGGCCTGGGCAGCCCCCTCTCATCTCTGACAAGTCAGAGCACCGCTCTGTCCTTCGTGTGCACACCCTGGACCACCACGTCATTCAGCAAGCTCTGTACTGGAACTGGTGGGAAGCGTTCCTGAGTTTCCATGATATACTCAGAGGCCACTGCAGGAGAGAGCTGGGCACACATGACTACAATGTGGGTGGAGGATTTTTACCAGAGGAAAGAGCAGGGCAGTGACAACCCTGTCTAAGGAACACACAGCACCTTCTCCAAAGAGGAGTTATTTGAGCTATTAAAGAGGATGATCCACCAAACAGAACAGGTGAGCAGAGAGTAGAGTGTGCAAAGCTGGGGAGGCCTGAGGGGCAGGAGGCCGGCACGCTGAGGTCAGGGGGCTCTCTGAGGGTGGGACATGCAGTAGGTAGGGTGGGAGCCGAGGCTAGAAAGGCAGGATGAGGGGGTACGGAAGGGCTCTGTGTGACAAGCTGAGGGTCTGCAATTTGTCCTATAAACAACACTTGGCCTCTTTGATATTTAGTAGATAATAAAGATTTACAAGAAAAGCTGATATTTCTTCAGGATATATACTGGGCCTGGAGTTGGAATGACTCAGGGACAAAGTGACAGAGCAGTGGCCTCCCAAGTAGCTAGAGATATCTTCCCTTAGCCTGTTTTGTTTGTTTGTTTGTTTGTTTTGTCTAAGTATCATTTATCACCTCTTCTCTGAAGACAATATAATACATTTATGAGCAGAGGGGCTGGCTATGGAGGCCTACGCCAATTCTTACTTTAGAGCACATGATCACCACAAAGAAAAGTCTCTGTCCTCTGTGGGACTTCTGAGGCAACAAGAATCCAACTTGAAGAAGGTTTACAACAGAACAGGGCTAAAGAGACGAAAAAAAAAAGTAAGTTAAGAAAGAAATACATTATTACATTCGCCATTAGAGAACATAAGTTTTAAGTAAGATAATTCACATCAATCCAGCTACACTGGTGACCTTCATGACAGAAGAGGTGACAGCTGGACCAGTAAAGAAATGACACGTGTCCCCCAAAGTCCAGACCTTTGTATCTCTGTAACAATGGTCCCTATAAGACTCAAATGGAATAACTGACCAGAAGTCGGAAACCTGAGTCCAAGCCCAAGTGGAATCCGGCAACCAGTGGTTCTAGGAAGTCTCTAGCCCTGGACGAACATTTGGCTCTGGGCTCCACCTCCTGCCATCTGGCCATCCTGAGTACAGAGAGGAAGTGAAAAGTTCATTGGGCAGAAAAGACCAAGTGGAGGGATTGCTCTGCTCATCCAGAAAGCAGCGCTATTGTCCTAAGGCCCCTGGACCTGCTGAACTGACCCCAAGCCCAGAGAGCACCTCAAAGATGGGATCTTCACTTGCCTCAGGCCTTCAAGCGCCTGCTCTCTCCCATGAGCTCAGTGGAGGGAAGCGATGGCCTCAGAAGCACTTGTTACCAGGCAGAGGCTCCATGTCATGAAATGTGATCCCTCCCAGGTCCCCACCCTGTGGCTTTCTCATAACCATGGCTGGCCAGGCAGACAGACTCAAACCCTGCTGACAGTCCTCTTTCTGGGAAAGAGCAAAAAATGGGGCTCCCTGAGATCCTGGAGGGGTCCCTTCTCAAAGCCTCTAGCCTGGCCAGGAGTGTCCACCTGTTAGGAAGAGCCAGCCCACTTAGGCCAGAGTCTGGGGGCTTCACAGTGATCCCCCAGGTTTGAAGAAGTCCAGACTCCTCTTTCTTAATGCAAAGGGCTCTGTCTTATTTATCTCTATACTTCCCTTGCCTGGCACAGTTTTGGCATGCAACAGGTGCTCAATTATTCTGTACTAAGTACACTGGGTTGACGACAGTTACTTCTTCCTTATCACCATCATTACTGTCATACTAAAACAACAACAGCAGCTGTGACAGTAGCACTTAAGCCTCCCCCAGCCTCCCATGTCTCAGGACCGTGCTACTGTAGCTCATTTAAATCTCCCAGCAACCCTGTGAGATGGACACCATGATCACCCCATTCTCCAGGGGAGAGAAGTGACTAGATGGGAGCAGTGGCTAGCAGAGCTGGCTGCGGCCCAGCCTGACTGACCTATAGCCAGCACACTTGCATGCTGCCCCCTATTATGTGCGTCACCCGGGTGTCTCAGAGGAAGTCCCAGTAATGGTGCCTCAAGAATGGTCTCATTCCAGCCATAGTGGGTGACCTAGGCCAGGAAGGAGCTTCCTCCCCACTGGCACACCCGGGATCAGATATTGTTGGCATTCCACTCTTCTCCCGCTTGGTCTTCTACTCACCTAGCAAATAATCGTTAGGTGTTAATTATGTGTTCTGCTAGGCAGGTGAGATGCATAATAAACATAACGCATGTGGGTCTTTGTCGGTGTATGTCTGTGTGTTTTACTGAGGGGAGTGGGAGGGACTATGGAGAGGAGTGAGAAGAAATACAATGACCAGGAAACTATACTAACCAGCCTCCTTGCCTCCAACTTCTACTTCCTCCATAACCACTACCTATGGACTCTAAAAGCCTGCCTTTTTAGCTGACCTCCAGAGAGCCATCTGAGCTACCCACAGTCGAGCCCTCTCAGCAGCATCAAGTCACAGAAAACGCACAGAAAGTAGAGCAAACACAACCTAGTCTGGATTCTAGCTTCCCCACGTATAGACTGGTGAACTGCCCAAGCCTCAGTGCACACCCATCAAGTCATTTTCCCTTTGGTGCTCTTGAATAGGCCAGCATCTACTGGGGCGAGACACTGGACTGGGTCAAGAACTAAATGTCAAGCAAGGGAATGGAGACGGCTAATGAAAATTGCTTTGGAGACATGCACATGAAAAGAGAAAGAGAAATTTGACGATACCTGGGAGTAGGCATATAGCTGAGAGAGAGGGTTCTAAGGCTTGGAGGGGATTTTATACATTTATAAACTGAGGTGAGCAAGCAACAGAGAGGAAGAGGTCAAGACAACAGGAAAGGAAAGTGTGACTCTGGATGACACAGACAGAGGCGAGCAGCCATGGAGTCAGACAGACCCGAAGGACTTTGCTACAGGAGTCCCCTTCTGCTCAGAGCTGAGTGGGAAGAGGCGGACGAGGAACAGAAAGGTGTGGCGAAGTATGTCAGGAGCCAGTGGAAAGATCGGTCCTGACAGTCCTATTTGTCTTCCTTCTGTGAAACGGGAATAAGAACAGCCACGAGAATCAGGGACTGAAATATTTCAAGGAATTTTGTAGTGAGGGGGGAGAGGGTTTGAACCAGGCAGTGAGGGTCATGGAAGGAGGAGCTGAAAACAAGGTTGGGACTTGATGGGGAGCTGTGAGTTCTAGTTGAGTTAGGAGACCACGAATTTTAGCTGTGAAATTGTAGAGGTTTTAAAATGTCATTTCTTAGAAGAGGTGGAGGATAATGAAAAGTGGGACCGCAGATTCCTGCGGCTACAATTCAAATGGTGGGAAGGGGAAATGAGAGGGAGAGGAGCCGGGTGATGCAGCCAGGAGCAGCAGGTTGAGGGGACAAGAGCATCGGCAGAGCGGTGGGGAGAGGGGTCCCTTCTCGCCATGACCCAGCGTCATAGGGCCACACGGCATGACTGGAATGTCACTGACCTCGAATACCTGAGCTTTGCTCCAAACTATTTGGAGACAAACTGACCTAGGATCCAGGATAGAATTAGGCCTGCCCTTGGGGTCGCAAATAGGCTGTCAAGGCTGCTTCTGTCCCTCAAGTAATACCCTCCCATTTTCCACAGGCTCTACCTCCTAGAATCTTTCCAGGATGTGCTATCTTCTTTTTGGGTGTGGTGGCGAGGGGCTAGGGTCTGGACTAGGCAAACCAGGTGTCCAGGGTGCAAAAATCAAGAGCACTCGCTCTCGGTGGTGTGCTATTCAGGTCACACTGCTGCCTGTTTTCCAACAAAAATCACTGTTCTCAGCTCGTATAGATGCTCCATGGTGCAGAAACAAATATGCGGCCCAATCTTAGAACTTGCAGACTAACTCTGGCAATATTTTAGAAACAGGCATAAGAGACAACTGAACGAACTCTAATAAACAGAATCAGCATGGTACAAACATGTGCTGCTTTTGCTGGGAGATGAGTTATGAATCCAGTATTCTTGTGCTCTGTTTCAGATATCCATGAATGATGGGTGCTGTGAGAACCTGAACCACCAACAGCTTGAACTCTAGAATTTACTCCTAGCACCTACAACATGCATCTATTGAACACCTTCCAAGACACATGATAATGCAGCTAGGGTCCTTAGTTTCTGGAAGTTTTCAATTTGGCAAGTGAACCCTGGGGCTTCCCACTCGCTGTCCTTTTTTAGGATTGAGACTGCAGAGAAGCCAAGCTGGCCTGCTGGGCAAAGAGAGCGCCGCCTGGTGGCCATATACTCTGCCTGCAGTGTCCACTTCCTCCACCAGACTACATGAAAAGGCTGTCCTTCAGAAAGACCTTGAAGCCTCATCTGAGCCACTGTCTCTTCTTTTCCTTTGCTCACTACCTGTTCTGTGTGTCCTCTTGGCCTTCCTTCCCATCTGAGATGCCACAGGCAGCTGGAAACTTCAGTCTGGAGGTACCAAAAGCAACAGGAGCCTCTGACCAGAAATACATTTGCTTCTTCCCCTCCCCTTCCCTCTGGATTCTTTTCCCATCACCTCCAGCCTTAACAGGAGCCTTGCAAAGATCCCTTGGGCCACTCGCAAGCTCAGGAACACAGGGCACTTGGGCCGTCTTCCCACACGCTCCACTCGGACCCACAAAAGACCTTTCAGGGTTCTCCCGTAAAAAGTCTATGGTGTTTTAAGGGAAATTGAAACAATAAGAACAGGTCATCAAAGATGAATCTCAGTGCCCACTGCAGTGTTTCTTCCCCAGCACTGGCCACTGGTTGGGGAGAATCTTTAAGCTTCCTTTTCTTCTCTCTCCTACAAAAGGACAAATCCTGGAGAGACAAATATTGGTGCAGGCAGCAGAGAAAGCAGGTTCATTCGGTTATTGTCAAAAGCCACCAGGGAAAATCCAAGAAAAATAAAACCCAAATTATTGGATTTAGGTTTTAATTCCCACATTGACTATGTGTCCCTTATTTGTCATATTTTCACTATGTTTGATGACTATATTGACTCAGGCTGAATGACACATCCTTAAGAAGCTTTCTAGTCTCTCAAAATACCCGGCTTAAAGGAAAATCCACAGCTCCCTTCTAAAGAAAACTATGGGTATTGATGATCTGATTTCCACACAATGGATATGTTTACTAAGTTATCCTGTGCACTCTGCTTTAACCCATCAGTGTCTCCGCCACCCTAAGACAGTGACGAGACCCAGCGTGGTACCCAGAGGCCCTCACATGCTGCTTCTCCCACCACTCTCTCACAAAAGCTACACCTGGACCCAGGTATCAGGCTCCCATATGGCTTCAGCCAGAGTCCCTCCCCTAGCAAGTCTTTCTGGAAAATCTTTACTCACCTTCAGTTTTCCACTTAAATGTCCTGGGGTATGTCTGCAGCTCTTGTAATACTTTTTACTGTACAGTAGGGTTATCTGTTTCTTCTGTCCTTCCCACAACACTGAGTTTCTCGTGGGCAGTGCTCATCCTTGAATCCTCAAAATGTAGAAATAACACCATCTGGCTGTGTTAGGCACTTACAATTCTTGTTTAATGGATAGATGAACGAGCAAAGAAATAAGGAGGGGGAGGGGAGAGAGAGAGAAGAGAAAAAGAAAGAAGAAAGAGAGAAAAAGAAAGAAGAGAAAGAAAGAAAGAAAGAAAGAAAGAAAAGAAAAGAAAGAAAAGAAGAAGAAAGAAGAAAGAAAGAAAGAAAGAAAGAAAGAAAGAAAGAAAAAAGAGAAAAGTGGGCCGTTCCCATTTCCAGGTGCTCAAAACACATGTCAACAGGGACCTTCTACTGTGGCATACACCTCCATCCCTCAGGTAATATCCCCATTCTCCACCTCCTATAAAAATCACATGTTTTTGGGTCTCATGCCTCCAGGATTCCAGGGCTGCAGAGAAGCTAATTCACACTGTGGTGTCAGTGACTAATATTTACCTCCTCTTATTTAATCTCTGAAATTTCAGCAGTCTTTGTAGCCTTAATCTCAGTGAGCGAGTGTTGTGAAATGGGTTGCGAAATATCGATTCCTCTGCCAGAGGGATATATTTGTAGGGCAGAAGGGAGATTTGGGGGCTTTTAAATTACCTATAGATTTTGTAAGGCTTGAATGATTGTACTAAAATAACTGCTTTATCCAAAGCTGAAGTGGGCCCATGAGGGCCTCTGCCCTAGAGGCCGTGAATCTCGATGTCTCTGAAATCCTCATTTGGAAACCACAGAAGAAGTCTGAGAATTTGAGGCAAGTGGGGAACAGAGAGGAGAGATAAGGGAAAAGAAGGAAGGAAGCAAGAAAGGGGAGGGAAAAAAAGCTCCTATAGGGAGTGTCCAGTGCAATTTGACTCTCCTGTTGCTCATGCTTCATCCATGAGCCAAAAGTCTTCATAAGATATATGTCAGTTCTGATGGAAACAGGAAACTTGTGAGGAAGTGTATGGAGGGGGAAGGAATGTTTCAGAAGATAAATCAGTACTCTGTAAATCCAGAGATGGTGCTTGGTTGGGCATAAGCTAAGACAAACCGGACACCAAATGATCCTCAAAATAATGTAGCTGACCTCCACAAATGGGGAACCCACAGTCTGTGGTCCTGGCAGTCAGCACTGCTGTCACCACAAAGAGGATTGCTGAGACAATTATCTAGATGTATAAGTACCCCACCCCACTGCTTTTTTCTTAAATACCTAGTATTTCAAGCAAACACCATCTGATGCCACGATAATCTGAATAAATCTTGATTTCTCAGTCCTCTCTATAAGGAAAGAGTCTCTATCACAGTTTCAACTCTACTTTTTTAGAAAATAATTTCTTACTGCCCAAGGCTGGAGAAGGGACCCCCTCCTACATGTTCCCACAGCTTCCAGAACCATGTTATAAAGTATACTGTTCCGTAGTCACCTGATTACTTATCTCAATCCCTTACTCTATAAATTCAAATCAGGCAGAAGTCAAGTCCTGTTTAGTCTGATATCCACAGCTAAACACCATGCCTGGCACACGATAGACATGATTTGCCTTCTATCCACCTGGCACAAGACAGACATTTTATTAGTACTTGTTAAATTAAATCAAATATTAGCCCCACTTAATAATACAGTGATCACTACAATGTTTTTCCTTCCTCATTTCACTAGGTCATTTTGTTGAAATTATGTAATTTTAGAAAATGATTAGAATTTCTCTTCCAATCTATATGGTCTATATCTTTGTTTTAAGAATTGTTATTTAGCACTAATTATACATTTCCAGACAAGCCATTTGGTTTCTGTTTAGAGTCATTGGTTGTTGGATCATTTAGCCATCTCTTAGCTTCCACTGTTGCAGAGAAGAGGCATGTGCTAGTCTAATTACTTCTCATTTATATATCATGTGTTCTTTTTATCTGGAAATTCAAGAGACTTCCCCTTTACTTCAAAGGTCTATAATTTTACAAGAACATGCCCATCAGCAACCAATATTTATTGAAGGCTCACCCTGTACTGGGCACTGCTCTAGACAATTTTCATGTATTAACTCATTTAATCCTCAAAGTAACATTTTGAAGTGAATATTATTGTTCTTTCCATTTTACAGGTGAGAACACTGAAGCTCAGAGGTTAAACGTGTGGCCTAAATTCAAACAGCTCATATGTTGGAGAGCCAGGTTTCAAGTCCAAGTGCTGTGGCTCCGGAGTCTGTGCTGCTCACTGCACACATGTGTACTTTTATAAAATCAAATTGACTGTATCTTGGTGCCCCCTTTGCTTTTATAGATTTATATCTTCTTTCAACTCAGGAATATATTCTATAATGGAATTTTTTAAAAATATTAATTCTCTTTTCCTTCTAGAGTTCATGCATCACTTCCTTAGGGAAGTCTTCCTTGATCTTCTGAGGTGAGTCAAATTGTCCCTTCCTTTGTGCTCTCTCATAGTACCATGGACTTACCTCAATTTCAGGTCTTACCACATAGAATTTCCTGTTACTTGTCTCTCTACCCATTAACTACAAGCTGCTTAAGGGCAGAGAATGTGTCATGTTCACTGTTGTACCTCCAATAACTATTCCGTGACTGACATATGGTAGGTTCTCAGTAATGATAGGCTACTATTCAAAGAATGGAATGACCTCTGACTTCCAAATACATTATGTGCTGCTAGCCAATACTCTAGCAAGACCTCCAAACTCTTCCCCTCTGTTAGCCCATGGCATTTCTATCAGGGAGCCATAGGTCTATGCAATGTCCAGGGGGCACCCATCTGTCTTACAAGGTCACACCCAAAAATCTCAGTCAGCCAGCACCTTCTCCTTTATCTTCCCATGTAATTAGATTCTGCAGCACTAATTTTTAAGCACATTTTAAACACCCTACTAAAAGGAAAAGAACAGTTTTAGGAGGTGTAGGAGACCCCAGAATCCCCAAGAGAAGAGACACCAATGCAGGCTATGAGGCAAATGTCTGGACCTTCAGATGCAACAAAAAGGAACGTTCACCCCACGCCGAAGGCTCCACATCCACCAGGCACCTGCTGCATAGCGTTAGGCTGGTTCTCACCATTTCCTCATCTTTGCCAAAGGCTTTCATCTGAATTGATTAGGATTTCTTTCTATGGTATGATCACTCAGTCTTAAAATAAAAGTAAGAAATGACATCTGGCCTCAATTTAAATTCGCCATTTAAGACCCTGCCAGCCTCTCATTTAACATTCTTATTAAGATGAAAAAAGACAAGAATTCACAATACCAAAAATTGAGACTATTGACAGAGGACTTCCCACTGAGTAGAAGTCTAGCAGAACCTGATGACAAAAGCAGTCAATGGTGTGAGGAACAAGGAAAAATCTGCTTTTCTTCAGGGCTACAAGGTCAGCACCAGTGGGGGAAACCAGTCAGCTCTCCTCGTAGTGAGGGCACTTCCATCCCCGAGTGTGCCATTCTCCCATCCTTCTCTCACATTTACATCAGTACCTGCTTCCCTAACTAATTAGAGACTTGCAAATCCAAGAATAAAACTACACAGAAGCAGAGTGCAAGAGACTGGAAGCAATGCATTGCCTCCTGTGAGGCATGAGCATCAGAAGGAAAGCTCAGTAAGGAAATGTAGAGGGACAAAAGCAAGGCAGTTCCCTATTGCCACCAATGCTGGATTTATAACTTTTCATGTAGCTTATATGGTCAGCTTGATTGAGAAGAGTAAACTAAAGGTAGTAGAAGATGCTCTCATGCCAACAGAATGAGCTAAGATGAAGACTTGCCAAACATTCAGAATTTAGCTAAGGCCTGTCTGAATGTATATCAACCTGACATATACCTGTTGAAATAAAAAGACAATTTAACACGTGCTCCAAAATACAGAGAGTATATATGGGCAATCTGCACACTTGGAATATTTGCAAACATTTTGTTTGGTTAGCTATGGGTCTTATAAAAAAATTGAAAAGCATGAGAAAGGAGACATCATCTTAAAGACTCTGGAAAATATTAGACTTGACCTTTAAAATAGCAGTTTCAATAAAAAGATATGGCCTCTTTGAAATAGTAACAAAAAGCTTAAAGAGAGACAGGATATAATAAAAAAATAAAAGAAAGGAGAGAGAGAGAGAGAGAGAAAGAAGGAGAGGGAGAGGGAGAGAGCGAAAAATAGAGAGAAAGAAGGAGAGAGAGAGAGAGAGAACTACAAAAAGATAAAAAAGGAGTAAGTAAAATCATGGCAGATTATAAGCTAATAAAAAGTATACATTGAAAGCAGGAAAAAGTAGAATTGAAATTGCAGAAAAACCAACTGGTAATTGGAGAATAAACTTGAAATTTCTTCCAGAATGCAAATGAAAACAGAGAAAAGATACCAGATATGGAAGACAAAGAATGAAGTTCTAGTACAGCTGACTCTTGAACAACACGAATTTATACTGAAGGGATTCACTTACATGTGGATTTTTTAAAATAAATATATAGAGTACTATAAATGTATTTTATCTTCTTTATGATTTTATTAATAACATTTAATTTATCCTAGCTTACTTTATTATAAGAATACAGTATATAATATATATAATATAAAAAAAATCTATTAATCACTGTTATGTTATCAGTAAGACTTCTGATCAACAGTAGGCTATTAGTAGTTAAGTTTGGGAGGAGTCAAAAGTTATCGGTGAATTTTCAACTGTGTGGGGTTTGGCACCCCTTATTCCTGTGTTGTTCAAAGAGTCAACTGTATAAGCATGAGAATGTCCTTGAGGAATAAACCAAAGTTACTTAACCCAGAGTAATAATCAGAATTATAACTAAAGAACAAGGAAAAAAATGTCCTTGAGACCAAAAATGTTCACCATGTCCCTGGCTAAATCAACTATAAATAGCTACATTCCAGAAATTTATTGTAAAGATAAGGATAACAGGAAAATGCCCTACAAGAATGCAGGTAGAAATCCATGCTACCTATAATGGAACAGGAAATTAGATTGGTAGAGTGTTTATAGAGAATATTGAAATTTAAAAATTATATACTCTTTGACGTTTTCTTTCACTTGTGAAGGTAATAAGAAAACATCATCAGTTCTTCAAGAGTTCAGAAACTATAATACTGTATACCTCTTTTGAACACACATACCCAAGGGAGGAATTTCAGAACCCAAGACTTGAGATGTCATGGTGTCATCATATCGGCAGGCAGCATTTTAAATGAATCACATCTAGAGTTAAACTTAAATAATTGCCTTAAACCATGGTTACAAAATTAAACCAGAAGTTCAAAAGTGGCTTTAGAAAAAGAATACACAGTGTGTAAAATACAAGTATTTTGCAACCAGTATCTGAATCAAAAACTCAGGAAAAGGAAAAACGTTTATGAAAAAGTAAAAATGGCTTAACTGCATTATCTTCTATAGGAAATGATTCAAAAAGCAACTTTACTCTTGACTTTGGATAACTAAAGAAATGTAGATTAAAGTATTTTTTTGAAAATGTCAAGGTAACCAACAGTGTAGTTAAAAGCATAGTACATTCCTTTTAAATCACTGCTTCCCGAGGCCTTTCTCTCCTCCACAATCCAGTATTTCCTACAATCAACTGTGCCTTCTCTTCCCACCCGCCTAGACCTCTAACATCCACAATTAAACATGTTCAAGTCCCTGCAATTCTTAAAGTTACTTGTATATATTTCCAACCCTACATCTTCTGACCAGGTGGTTGTCTCTCTTGGTTGTGCATTAGAATCTTTGTAAACTTTCTCAGGGCTTGGGTCCAACTCCCAGAGGTTCTGATTTAATTGGTCTGGACTATGGCCTTGGCACTGGGATTTTTAAAAGTGCCTCACATAATTCTGGTGTACAGACAAGATCGAGAAGTATGTTGGCCCTAATTCTCTGCTCCCTTCTCAGCAAATTCCTAGAAGTTTTTCACAAAACCTGTCTCTATCCCCTTTTCTCCTAACCTCTTATAAACCACAGCAATCAGGTTTCTGCTCCATCACTTCTCGTAAATACTTCTTGCCAAAGTTGCCAAAGGCCCAAATGCCACTGAATCCCAGTGGTCCCCAACCCTTCTAGCACCAGAGACTGGTGCTCCTGTGAGAATCTAATGCCTGATGATCTGAGGTGGAGCTGAGGTGATGATGCTAACGCTGGGGAGCGGCCGCAAATACAGGTGAAGCTTTGCTCACTTTCCCACCACTCACCTGCTGTGAAGCCTGATTCCTAACAGACCACGGACCTGGACCCGTATTGGTCCCGGGGGTTAGAAACCCTTGTAATAGACACTTTCAGTCTTCATCCTCTCTGACCTCTGTGAAGCTCTAGATACTTATGATGCTGCATTTCTTGCCTTGCTCTCATCCTTTAGAAGCTGAGACTCCACACAGCTCAGCTTTTTCTCTGGCTTCTTTACTGCCCCTTTCAAGTACATCAGATGTTAAGCTGCCTGTCCAGCCATGAAAAGTTAGTTCTTCTGAATCTTGTTCTTAGTCTCCTTGAAGGACAATTTCCTCCATGCCCATGACTACAATTTCCATCTTGTCTTTGGTGATTTACAAATGTGTTTCTCCAGCCTGGACCTTTCCTGTGAGCTGCAGGCCCCCACAGCCCACTCCACGTCACACCTCTCATCTCCTCAGCCTCTCCCAGCCCCACACTGTCTGTGTGATCCTCTCTCTCAGAGCGCCATCTCCATCCATGTGCACAAAGCCAGAAACAAGATGTCTCTCTCACTCTCCACATTTCACCTCCCAATGAGCCGTACTCAGAGTACTTCCTTTTCATCCACTTCTCCCTCCAGCTCCAGGACAATGAACCCAAATCAGCTGCCCGAGACTCTCTCATGGCTCGTGGCTGTGGGAACGTCCCAGCTGGCATCCTCCCACTCATCCTTGTCTCAAGTGAGCTCTGCAAGCCACAGGTCTATGCTATCATCCCCTCCATCAAAACTCTTCAATGACTTCCCATTTGTCTCAAGAGAAAAAGTGGAAAATATTCTTTTAAAGAGAAAGGAGAAGGTCTTCTCTGGCCTGGTCCTTGCCCTTCTATCGACTTCACTCAGTACTCTCCTCTCATTCTCTGCATTCCAACCTTCGTGCCCTAAAATGTGCTGAGTCCTCCTGACGCATGGCCTTTATCCATTCTCACCCATTTTTTCTCTTCTGCAGAGAAGGGGCTCCCCTACCCAAAGCTCCCTCACTCACTCCAACTATCTTTGCCTCATCCACTCAGACATTGTTTCTTCATGGAACTCTTCCCTTCACTTTACGCCCTGTCCTTCTTGTTTGTCCTCAGGTCTGGATGTAGCCCACACCATTCTAACAGCGTGCGATTCTTTCCTCTAGCATAAGCAAAATGTGCAATAATGCATTCCTCTGTGAATTTCTCATTAATCCCTGCCTTTTGCACCAGACTGAGCCCCGTGAGGGCAGGAACTGCTGTTGGTTTTTACTCATTGGCCCCAGAACCTATCACTGGCATGTAGTACGAGCTCAATAAATGTTTGTTTAATGAAAACTAAATCTAAAACTATTTTATATAACACGAGTGATAAAAAAATTAAATCATAAGAAATCACAAAGAAATATATAAAACATAAACCTAAATAATGTTAAATTCAATCTTGGCAGCTTTGAAAATAAATATAAATGGTTGAAACATGTTGCCATTTAAAAATATTTTTTAATGATCACATAGGGACATGTAAATTTTCACATAATATAATGTTCAGGAAAAAATCTGGATATAAAACTTTGTATAATAAAAATTTTAATTTCTACTTTCTCCTCAATAAAAACAAGAAAGGAATCCCCAAAATGTTAATAGCAATTATTCTGGGTAGTAGAATTATAGATGGTATTCATTTTTTATATGTCTATTTCTCAGAATTTTCAAGTTATTTTAAAATATATATATTGCTTAGAAAAAAGCTATATCAGTCAATTATGCTTTATGTTACAGGTTACAGAAAACCAAACTCAAAGGGGCTTAAATGATAACAGGAATATATGGCTGACATAACTAAGAATGTCTGGTTATGGCTTATTCAGGGCCCTGGCTTTATTTTCTGTAAATATCTGTGTTTGGTCTATTTCTGTGTTTAGCTTCAGTCCCTGATCGACTTCCCTCATAATGGCAAAATGGCTGCAGCGGCTCCAGGCTTCTCATTTTTATATCATACCATATATCATACAGAAGGAGATAAAGCATCTGTGTGCCACTCCGATTGGACTAGCTTAAGATACAGGCTTACTTCTGAACCAATCACCATGGCTAGGGGTTGCTACTAGTTCATTTCTCCATAGCTAGAGCTGGAGGTGCAGTCAGATTCCCTAGAACCATATGGATCACCAAACAGAAATTCAGGGCTGTTGGAAATAGGTAAGGAGGAAATGATGCTTGACAGACATGTTCACTATAAACATTTTAAAATAAAATACTTGCTTACCTAATTTAAAAGACTAAAAGGCACTACGATGCAGTGGAAAGGGCATTGGTACAATACAAGGATGCACCCTCTCACCATTTCTTTCAACATTATACTGAATACAATACTAATGCAATAAGGAAAGAAAAGGATATACAGATTAGGAAGGAAGAAATAAAATTATTTGTTAGTAAACGACATAATGGTCTATGTCAAAAATCCAAAAGAGCTAAGAAAAGGGCTCCTGGAACTAATAAGAGATTGCAGTATACAAAGTTCACATACAAAAGTCAATTGCCTTCTTTTATATAAAAAATGAATAGATAGAATTTGAAATTAAAAGCATAATACCATTTACATTAGCACCCAAACTAAAATACTTAGGTATAGCTCTAACAAAAGATATAGAAGGTCCATATGGAGAAAATACAAAACTCTGATGAATAAAGTCAAAGAAGAATAAATAGAGAAGTAATCGTAGGTAGGAAGACTCAGTAGTGTCAAGTTGTCAGTCCCCATCTCGCCACAACTTATTTTATAGATTCGATGCAATCCCAGTCAACACCCTAGCAAATTATTTTATGGATATCAACAACCTGATTCTAAAGTTTATATAGAGAAGTAAAAGACCTTGAATAGCCAACGCAATATTGAAAGAGAAGAACAAAGCTGGAGAACTGACACTACATGACTTCAAGGCTTACTATAAAACTACAGTAATAAAGACGGTGTGATATTGGCAAAAGAACAGACATGTGGATCAATGGAACAGAATAGAGAGCCCAGAAATAGACCCACATAACTATAGTCAACTGATCTTTGATAAAGGAGCAAAGGCAATACAATGGACAAACAATCATCTTTTCAACAAATGGTACTGGAACAACATAACATCCACATAAAAAAAAAAAAAAAAGACCTTATACCCTTCACAAAAATTAACTCAAAATGGATTATAGATCTAAATGTAAAATATAATTATAAAATTCCTGAGAGATAATATAGGAGAGAACCTAGATAACTTTGGGTATGGTGGCACCTTTTTAGCTACAATACCAAAGATACAATTCATGAAGAAAAAAATAATTGATAAACTGAGCTTCATTAAAATTAAAAACTTCTGCTCTGTGAAAGACAATATCAAGAGAGTTTTAGAAGACAAGCCACAGACTGGGAAAAAATGTTTGCAAAAGACACATCTGATAAAGGACTCTTATTTAAAATATACAGGACATGGTTCCATAGTGTAGCAGTTAGCACGTGTGCTTTATATGCAGAAGGTCCTGGGCTCACACCCCAGTGGAGCCACGGTCCATGGTCTGTGGCCATACCACCCTGAACAAGCCCGATCCCGTCTGATCTCAGAAGCTAAGCAGGGTGGGGCCTGGTTAGTACTTGGGTGGGAGATCACCTAGGAAGACCAGGTGCTGTAGGCATAAATAGTAATAAAATAAAATAAAAAATAATGAAAAATAAAAAATATATACAAAGAGCTCTTAAAATTCAATGATAAGAAAACAAACAATATGATTTTAAAATGGGCCAGAGATCTTAACAGAGAGCTCACCAGAAAAGATACACGGATAGCAAATAAGCACGTGAAAAGATGTTTCGCATCATATGTCATCAGGGAAATGTAAATTAAAACAACAAGATATCACTACACACCTATTAGAATGGCCAAAATCCAGAACACTGACAACAACAAATGTTGACACAAGGATATGGAGAAACAGAAACTCTTATTAATTGATGGTAGGAATGCAAAATGGCCCAGCCACATTGGAAGATGGACACGTAGTTTCTTACAAAACTAAGCATACTCTTACCGCATAATCCTGCAATCATGATCTTTGTTATTTACCCAAAGGTTTTGAAAGCTTATGTCCATACAATCTACTGCACAGACATTTATAATGCTTTTGTTTATAACTGCCAAGCTTTGAAGCAACCAAGATGCTCTTCAGTAGGTAAATGGATAAATTGTGGTACAATGGAATATTATTCAGCACTAAAAAGAAATGAGCTATCAAGCCATGAAAAGAGATAGAGGAAACTTAAATGCATACTTCTAAATGAAAGAAGCCAATCTGAGAAGGCTACATACTATAATTTCAATTATATGACATTCTGGAAAAGGCAAAATTATGAAGACAATAAAAGAGCAGTGGTTACCAGGAGGTGGGGGTGGGGATTAGATGAATAAGCAGAGCACAGAGGATTTCTAGGGCAGTAAAAATACTCTGTATAATGTTTTAATGATAAATATATGTCATTACACATTTCCAAAACTCATTGTACATACAATACCAAGTATGAACTCTTAAGTAAATTATAGACCGAGTAATTATGACTTGTCAATAAAGGTTCATCCTTGATATAAATAAATAGATAGATAAATAAAAAAAGATACCCCTCGAGTGAGTCATGTTGATAATGGGAGAGATGACGCATGTGAGAAATCTCTGTATCTTCCTCTCAATTTTACTGTAAACCTTCAATTACTCTCAAAAAACACAAAATCTATTAAAAATGAAAAAAGAAAAGGGCATTGGGACCAAAAATCAGGAGACCTAAGTTCAAATTTTGTGGTTGCCTTTTACTAGGTGTAAGATATTGGACAGTTCTCCAGGTCATTCTGTAAGGTCCCCACTCAGTGAAATAGCTACTTAAGAGATCCTTTTCCACTGTCACAGGAAAAAAGAAAAGTAGTATGAAGGTGGATAGAAGATGCCTATTTTTGGTGGCAGAGAGTTAAAGAGGATCCCACCTGATGGCTTCTATTTTCTTGGTGAAGTAGGGCCCAAGAGCACTGGTGAGGCGGGATGTGTAGAAAAAGAACTAGAGGTAGAGCAGAGATTTAGAATAGTTGTTGCAAAAGTGGAAGAGGGATGTAGTAAGATCATCCTTACAAACTAGCGACTCAATAAATGCTTCCTGAATACGGAAAAAACAGCTTTAATTTTTTTAAGCTGTATCATTGTTTTGCTATTAAAATAAAATGATCTGTAAGTGTGAAATACACTATACAAATATAAAATGAGATTATGATGGAAGTCAGTGGTTAATAAAAGAATTTGCTTGCCAGATATTCGCTTTAGATTTTTTTAAATGCAGATGCTCTATGTCATAGCACTAACTAAAAGTACTTTCACATGGATGACCATGAATCCTATAAAATTTAGACTGACGGCTGGGTAGCATGGTAACTTATCAAATTTTTGAGCATCATCAGAACTAAGCAATGTTAAGTTTAACTCAATTTGAAAAAGATAAGAGCAGTTACTGGAAAAAAAAAAGCAAAGAGGCATTTCCTGGAGTCAACAGAAGGAAAGGTAAGACAATGACATAGCAAGAGAATAAGCCATTAAGGATAGGTTCTGTAGGTGACCTAGGAAAGGGAGTTTTCTGCACAGGATGTGGGCAAATCATTACTAAAGTCCTCTTTTCTCAACACCAGGCAGGGCAGGACTACACAAAGTGCCATTAGATTTTTCTTCAAAGGCTCCAAGAGCTTACGCTCTCATGCCCCACCCTCTACTTCAATCCCAATAAAAACTTTGCCTGGCATCCCAGCATCAGGGAAATTACTCTCAGTGGAAAAAATAAATTCTTACCTCTCATCCCATCTCTCAACAAAAATACCATAGCTGTTTCTTATGAGCACTGCAGTCTTGTTTGACAATATAATGAAATCTGGTTAAACAGATGAAAAATGCCTTAACCTGAGTGTTTATCTCAACCCTGCCAAAGCTGCAGTCCCCCAGGCACTCCCATCTCTGCACAGAGGGTCAAGAACCTTTAGTTATAACCCATGGCTCTGAGTTGGCGTCTTGCTACAGCAAGCCACTTTTGCAATAGCAGAAGGCAGGACTTTCTGTCAGTTTGAATTTCCTGAAGTGGACTGGCCTGTGTCATGATCTCAATGGTGTCTGGGGGCAGTTTGTTCTGTCAAATCCCTGGAATAAAATGAGAAGAGAAAGGGGAGAGTAAGTCTAAGAAAGCAGCAGAAGTACAAGTTGGCAAGTGATGCTCAACAGTATCCACCTAGGGCAAGGCTGCATGTGCCAGGGCTGGGATCCCGCCAACAAATAACCTAAAGAGACACCCTTTCATGGTTCTAGAGAACCAAAGACAGTCTAGGCAGAGTCTGTAATTCAGATGACTAACTGGCCATTTCTTTCAAGTCAAATCTACAGAGAACAGAGTTTATGAAAATTGAGAAATTACCCAATTAATGCTAGGATAATTTTGAAGGAAAAATGCAATTTAACATATGAAAATTTAGTGTAAGAATTGCTGTGATTCATTCAATGATTTCCAACGAATTTACCTTGGAGTTTCGCCTTCTAACCAGACCTTTCTCTCTCTCTAGCACAGACCCCCTAGCACTTGACATGGCTTTCCCTGAATGAGCTCTTTGAGAACAGGGAATTATTATCTGCCACAGACTTTCACCACTAGGAGATATTCAATAGATGCACAGTAACTGAATTAACCAATGAATGAGTGAATAGAATAAGGTCATTTGAGAAAGGACAACAAATATGTCATAAGAGTAGCCCTGTGGGGTCTCCGGGAATGACTTCAAGAACAGGTTATCATGCATGCTTATCAACCATACTTGAAATAAAGGGTTTTCTTTCACCTCAATACAATGTACCCAACTGCTTCAGAAAGTAATTAGCTTCAATTCCACTTCCTGTTCCAGTGCTAAGCAACATTGCCATTCAGCTGTTAATTTACCTGTGCTTCCCCCACCTAGATTCGATTTTATAAAGATCTACTGATTTCCAAGAAGATTCTTGAAGATATAGAAAGATATCATATAACTAGATATTCAAAAAGTTGGTAGGAGATATTTAAGCAAGTTACCTTTACTTGGTATTTATTTTCTCTCAGTGGTTCACTTTATTTTAGACTGGATTGGATTGGATTGGATTGGATTGGATTGAATAGGATTGGATTGGATTTGGATTGGACTGAACTGGATTGGACTGGACTGGACTAGACTGGACTGCATTGAATTGGAATGGATTGAATTAGTTTGGAACTGTTTACTTCCATGTATTGCTTCCTCCACTAGACTGTAAGTTTCTTAAAAGAAATGAAGGACTTTGAGTTTTTACCTATCACAGTGTTTGGCACATAGTAGTTACTCAATGTTTGCAGAATAAATAAGTAAAAGAGTTATTTGAGAACAAGCCCCAAAGTATCTAAGATATACCTATCATTTATAATTGGCCTTGTCTTTCTTTGAGGTGGATGACGTTGCTCTTTATTATCCTTAATAATACTGAAAATTGTAATTTGGGGGAAAACTATAAACCTTAAGTGCCTCATGTGAAGTTTTTTTATAATATGTTTCAGGAGGTTTGCTTTCTTTTTAAAACATGCATAAGTGAAATGAATATCGAATAGATAAATAAATTTTGAACTTATAAAAAAATAAATATACACTAAATTGCACAAACTGCCTTCCCCAAATGGTAGCATGTCCAACACGCAAGGAAGTCGGATCTTAAAAACAGAAGGAAAGTCAAGAGTGGAGAATGTAATGCAGTGACGAGAGGAGGAAAACCAAACAGTGGACCCGAACAGGGCTGAAAGGCAACACTGGCAAGAACAAAAGAGATGTATGTCACCATTTTCCCTTCAGATCGTTTCCACAATGTTAGAACTGAAATAAAGCTGTGAGTTCGTCAGAAAATTGAAATGTCCCTCTTCAAAATGATCTCTCCAGTTATCAGTGGGGCAGCTTGTGTCTGGAGGGTCGTTAACCTCCTGCCCTCCATCCCTAACCCTGGGGCTCCAGGGGTATCTGTCTAAGAGACTAGTTTCCAGAGGGGGTCAGTATTCCCTCTTAAGAGCCCCCAGAGCAAATGACTGAACAGATTAGGACGGATTAGACAGATAACAACTCAGACCCTTTTACAAGCACATTTTTCACTCGACACTCAAATTCCCTTCTGTGCCCCACAGTCTCACACAACCCAACGACTGGATAGTATTACTGAAATATCTTTGCGCCAGCCGAGTGCGTGGAACTGTGCAAAGCCAGATGTTCTTGTAACTCTGTTTTACTGAGTTATTTATATCCATATAATATTTGACATTTCCTGTGTTGTTAAAGAGTTGGGGGCCCTTGACGTATTTTTAAGAGAACAGTGCCGACTTTTCATTTTTTTTCTTTGATGCCCAGCACCAGAAATAAGTAATATAGAGAGGGGCTGTATTAAACAGATGCTTAGATATCTAAAGTCTACCTTATTTTAATGCCTTTCATCTTAAATGATCTTCATGAAAGATGCTAGTCATCTAAACTGAACACATGAATTAAGCCTACTATGCAATAAAAGCATAGTCCATGAGCTTAAAATAAGTCAGCTAATAGACAAAGAAAAAAAATTAAAATATTGAAAGTATAATCCACATTTCTAGGACTAAACTTTATGGAGTATTGATACATGAACTAAATCATATCTTTCAATTTGATAGATGTGGAAAGGGCTAGTTAAATTCTTTTCAAGCTTACTCAAGTATTCTCTGGCAGATTTCTCTGGCTAAATAGAAACAATAGAAAATTTATAGAGTTTAAAGTATTTGGTTGATCCTTAGCATGAGAATATTTACAATATATATGAAATTTGATATCATAGAAAGTAATCATTGTGTTTTCTTTGTTTATTATAAGAATCTACTCACAAACTATTCTTTTTATTTTTAAGATTTCCAGATTTTAAAAAAAAAAAGTTTTCTCCATTATAAGATGTGACAGGGGTAAGGTCTTGGTTTACAGTCAATTTTTAGTATCTCTGGCTGCTCAACACTGAAAGCAAGGGTCACAGAAAAACAGAAGAAGTAAGGTGTGATTTATTTGGGGTCTCTTTGGTCTTCAGAGTTGCTTTCTAAACTTTCTCACAGCTCCCTATGTTAGTGTTTTTTTTTTCTTCTCAAGATCAGCTTCCTTTCCTAAAAACAGAAGACCTAGACACATCATTGTGCAGAGAAACTTCCAAAATACATCCTGTCTTCTGCTGTATGTCTTATTCCTGTTAACCCCATTCTGCACCCCTCCCCATTGTCTGCAGCTGAGGACCCTCCTGACAAATCAAATCCTTCTCACCACTTAAAAAAAACAACAAGATGCCATGGCCTTCTGGTGCCCATCTGAGCACAGTAAACCTCCTGCTCCAACGCAGTGGTCAAATCCCTTGCAAATCCTCTAAGCCGTGATAAGTCGCTAGTCTTCAAATAATGCACAGATCCTCTTGGAGCAGATAGGCCAGGTTGGCCCTCAGGGTATAGGCTTGCTTGTCTGTATCACCAGTTCCCCAGCCCTTTGCCACCTATCATGTCGGATTCCGCACTGAATCCTTCCAGGGTCGCTTAACTGTAATAGTTGGGATGGGGGAGCGGCACCAGGGAGGCCAGTGTGATCTGGACTAGGATCTTATTTTGGACCTACATCTCCAAAACTTTTCTAGACCCTAGTTAGGCCACTAGTCTCTGGCCCCTAAGTCAAGCTCTTTTCCCATCACCTGAGTCCTTGATATTTTCCCTTCAACTCATATTCAGCCCATTAATCTTTTCCTTGAAAGACTCTCTAGATTTTTTGTTTCCCCTCAACATGTGTTGTCCAACTTTGCTTCTTTCCTATCTACCTCAGAACTTTCTCCCTACTGCCACAGACAACCTCTGTCTAAGTCTAGAAAATCTCCATGAGATGGCAC
Source organism: Pteropus medius (assembly GCF_902729225.1). Classification (NCBI taxonomy): domain Eukaryota; kingdom Metazoa; phylum Chordata; class Mammalia; order Chiroptera; family Pteropodidae; genus Pteropus; species Pteropus medius. The sequence goes on along the minus strand of NW_024344436.1, from coordinate 975,738 downwards.
CTCAGTTGGCTGGGACAACAGTCGAAAGCTCTTGGCCACAGTGTTTGAGAAGAGGTGGAGAGAATTCTGTCCACCACCCTCTTCTATCAGCTCTCAAATCCATATATCCCGTACGTTCCTGTGGCAGCATCTCTTTCCTGAAATATGGATTTGAGTGCCAAATGCTATCCTCCATGTCATCAGTCCAAAAGTATGCCATGGCCTGCTGGCACATGGCATACTCAAGTCCAAAAGCTACTCCTCCAGAAAATCTAGCCCTTTCTTCAAAGATATCAATTGATTCATTTAATTGGAGCCTAGAGGTTATGAAGCAAAGATCCCAATGTTTGACTTTGGGGTGAGGAAGTTTTTTATCACATAAAGACTTTCACAGCCACTAACCTAGAAACTTTTCCAAGAAAATTGGACTAATGGATGTGGATAACTTAAGACAATCCATCAATACCACATGGAAAGCAAACAAACAAAAAATATTATACTTGGGTTGGTTACAGTGAAATTTTTAAATGCAAGGAACATATGTTTAAATCTAAAGAATGATATCCGCCCAGATAATGAAAGGGGAAAATGATGTATATTCCAGAAGAGTTAGGAGCCATCTCTATAGAGCATCACAAATTCTAGCATATGAGAACCAAATGTAAATAAGTAAACATAAGCAAAGAGTCTAACATGGTGCCTGTCATATAATAAGCATTCTTTAAATTATAGCTAGAATCATTATGATTATTTTATCAGGGATAGGTGGAGTCTCGTCTTCAAATAAAGAAATGGAGGTACAGAGAGGAAAAAATTACGTTCCACCAGGCCAAAATCACCTCTCCTACTGCCGCCTCTAATTTCTGTTCTCAAAGCAAGACTATTAGAGTGACCAGAGCAGCCACCGTTCAACTCCAAATTCCCATCCTCCGAGTATAACATTCAGAAATGCTTAAAAAACAAACATCTAGTCACCAGATGTCTTTAACATCTGGCTAAAGCCATAAAACTATCCTCTACCACCACTACCTCCTTCCTAACTCCAAAGCATAGGGGGGAAAAAAACTTATGATATCTCTGATGTAGTGAAATAAGATCTTGACATATTCATCTTAGTGACTTTTTTCTTTCTTTGTTGTATGTTCCGACTCTCTCCTCGTTATTTAGAGGCATCCACATGGCTGTAAGGAAAATTTTGACTTATATAGCAAGAGGATTAAAAGACACATTCTAATATTCTATTCTTTTAGAAATTCTAACTTAAGCTCCTGGGAATCAAAAAGGAAAGCCCTAAGTGTGATAAGACATAACGTGGTTGCCTACTTGGATTAGGAGGAGAAAATGATCATACCCTTTATCCTAAAGAGACTCAACGATGATAACTTGGGTTGGCAGTAGAGGAGCAAAGGTCCAGAGATCAGAACCTTGGAACATGGCAGGGGCCAAGACAACAGAAATAAACCCAAGGGGACGTGGAGGAGAGAAAGGAATCCACATGAATATGGACAAGCACCACCAGCAGCTAACCACGTTAGCCGCGCCCCTTCCACAGAAATTGAGTGTCTAAAGATCATTTCACACGGTTCAAGAGAGGAATATCTGCTGATCTCCATCACCAGTTTCTTGCAAGAGGCCACTGACACCTCCAGAAGACAGACACCTGGCCAGGCTCCAGGGCTTTGCTAGACATTGGTATTGGGAACAATCTGTGAACAGTCCAGGACATTCACACAGATCTTCTAGAAGAGGATGGGTTGCCTGACTCCTAACCAAGCAGGAGGGGTACAGAATGACAAGCTCAGCATTGATTGTGGGGTATGTCTAGACCAGGGTCTCTCAACCTCAGCACTATTGCCAATTGGGGTTGGATACTTTTTTGTTGTGTAGGCCATCCTGTGCATTGGAGGATGCTTAGCAGCATCCCTGGACTCTATCCACTAGATGCAATAGTACAGCACCACCTCCTAGATGTGATACTCAAAATGTCTCCAGACATAGAGACAGCCCCCTATGGGGGTCGGGGATGCAAAAATGTTCCTACTTGAGAACTGTTGGTCTAGATAGTAAAGAGGCCCTCCTTTATTACACTAAATCTGTACACACCTTCAGTATTGCAGGGCAAGACATTAGATCGCTTATAGCTACAATCTGTGACCAGCAAGCCACTATCTCAGACACTATCCCAATAAGTGCATTTATTTTAAGTCTCAAAATATTTCAGTCACCCACTACTTTCTTCTCATACCCCAGCTGCACACATACAACACACACACACACATCACACACACACACACACACACACTACACAAACTTTTAGTGATGTGGTATAAACCAACCCCAGCATAAACTACTTATTTTCTAAGTGCAGTAAATAAGTACAGTAGTTAATTATGAAGGGGAGATTTCTTAGGAAGCAGTAAGATGAAGCTAGATAATAAGTGGTAAAACTGAAAATGGGAACAAGTCTAATACCAAATTTAGGACCAGTGGCAATTTTTGTGGAATTAACAATTTCTTGAACAGGTGCTTAGGCAATTATTATTATCCTCAAATACTAATTAGTAAGCCCCCTCACTTCCAGATGAATAATATTCAAAAATATTCTTAACTTTTCTAATGCTTTTTCAAAAGCATTATAGAAATAGAATATATTTCTGCAAAATAGAAATATAACAACATACTTTATAGGATTGCAATATGGATTAAATGAGCTAAGTCATTAAAGCAATTAGCAGAAGGCCTGACACTTAAAAATTTCTCAATAAAGTTAGCCACTGCCATTTTCATTATAATGGAATAATGGATTGAAGCAACAAATGATGGCAATAACATTTTACACAACACATTTTGAATCTCTGACTTATCTAATACTCTCTCAACCTGACGATATAGACACAGTGATCATTACACCCCTTTAAACCAGGAATCAGCATGAAAAGTTGACCAGACTTGCTCCCAGATGTATAATTAGTATGTGGTAGCCTAAGACTCTAAGCTATATCCTTGGATTCCTACCTGAGTTCTCTTTGGCCAGACCTACCTGACAACGTGCTGTGTGTCTACACCCTAGATCAATTAGGATTTCAGCTGATGTGGATGGCTTAACCAGTAAGAAATTGTATTTGGCTCATGTAATTGGTTGTCCAGAGGTTGGGCAGATTCCAAGAACATGCAGTCAGAACTCTGGCTACATTTCTCCCACATCCTCTGGAGCTGCCTTCCTCTGGGCATCAGCCTTGTTCTCAGAACAGCTCTCCTCATGGCCATGAGAGGGCCACCAGCAGAAACGGAGGCAAAGAGAGAAAAAATGGCTATTTACTGCTCCTCTTAAAAGTGAAAGAGAACATTCCCAGAAGTCTCTGCAATCGTCACCTCAAATAGAATAAGGTGCCATGACCACACTCCTGAACAAAATATTCTGAAGGAGGATGGAATTGCCCTGATTTCTGCAGTCAAATCATAGCCCATCCCTGAAGCTGAAGACAGCTCAACTGTCCCTGAGAAACAGGCCATGCAGGAAAGAGGTGTGCACCATGCCAAAATTTGCTTGGGAAGGAGGGAAGTGAAAAGGGAAGCCAAGTAGGCAACCATCAAACTCTTTATAACAAGGGTTCACAGTCCCTGGACCATGGACCAGTAACTGTCTGTGGCCTGGTAGGCTCTGGGCCGCACAGCAGGAGGTGAGCAGTGGGAGAGCAAAGAAAGCTTCATCTGTATTTGCAGCTGCTCCTCAGCATTAGCATCACTGCTTCAGCTCCACCTCAGATCATCAGGCATTAGATTCTTACTGGAGAACGGGTCCCGGGTGCCAAAATGGTTGGGGACCACTGCTTTATAGTGTTTAAGACTTAAAGCTTGCTATTGGGAGTATTGTCCAGCTTCTACTTTCTTTGTGGTGATCATCAAAAAAAAAAAAAAGTTTTTAGATAAATGGAATAAGTAAAGCTCTCAATAAGGAATAGAGATATGAGAAGAGTTCTGAGAGAATTGAGGGAATCCTATAATCCAGAAGATCTCCTAAAGGTATTTATTAACAACAAGAGAAGCAACACATCTGAATGAAGAGATGCTAAATGCATGAAATCTTCAAAACTATGAAAATTCCTTGAGGTCAATTTCCTAAGACTTAGACATCCCACCAACTGCTTCCTGGTTTCCTCTGTCATTTAATTTGCTCTGAGTAACAAAAACAACTCCGCACCCTCAGTTTGTTATTTAACGTGTTGCAGAGAAGTTGACTTGTCAACTTTTTATGAACAATTTCTCCCCGAAACATCATGAACCTTTAGCAGTTCTTCAAGAGTTGGATTTACTCTTAGTTTCCAGATTTTAGCAGCAGCTAATCCACAGATATTCCCTAATAACGACCTGGACACGTCCCCTGAGAAAAGAGGTGATGAGCTGAAAACCCCTTCTCTGCCTGACCTAGGAAAGATGACTTCTAGAAATGCTTCCCTCAGGGTGTTTGAGCTTATGTCCAGTCTGTGGGAAAAGCCACTGCTCTGAGTGCCCTGGTGGAAGGTGGAGAGAGGTAATCCCATAGAAGCCATGGTAAGATAGCATTCTTACAGGTCAAAAGACGAAAAGAGAGGAGAGAGAAGTGTGGAATGAATGAGTGGGCTCTGCTGCTACATTACTTCCTGAGCATGCCCAGCTCCTTACCCAGAACCCATGCTGGGATGGGAAGGAACAGCTGCAGGAGCACTGCGAACCTTCCAGTTCCTTGCAGGACACCCAGACCATGGCCCTGGATGCCACCGGCTCCTCTGCAACCTCCGTCCTCCCTTTACTCTACCACAAGGCCCCAAGCCTTCATCCACTCACAGGTGAGTCCTAAGAAGCAATATCACTAAGATGAAAGACAGAAGCCTGAGAAGGCTGATGCTATAGTTTAAATAAGTCAGCTGCCCATTAATTCTACTCAAACTCTCCCAAATGACTCGCCACCACTACCCCTCCAGTCATGTCACTCTTTCTAGCCCTAAGTGAATAACCGTTCAGTTAACAGATCTGTAGCCACAATCTTCAGAAAGTCGGTCACCAACTCAAATTTCTAGGAGCAAAAAACCCAAAGTTGCCGCTTGTTTGTGATATTGTTTCAGGCCCACCATTTCATTCTTTTGGGGATCCGCATGGTGGATCTAGGACCTGAGGCCCAGGTCTAAGGTCTTGTGGTCTACCAGAGATGTCGCCTGCCGGGGGCCAAGACAAGTGGTGACTTCTCACCCCACACATGTGCTCACTAAGTTATGTGAGCTCAAGCCTTCTGTTTCTGTTTATTTATCTTGCGTTGTGTTCTTTTATTAACCAGAAACTTGAAAAAAAAAAAAAAGGCTTTCTTTCTTGTGTTGCCATTTGGCAGAAGACTAGAGGTTACAGTAGCAAGCGGAGCCTAAACACTTTTTTTAAGTCTCGATGAAAGTTCCTTCCAGAGAGAAAAACTGTATCCGATTCCCTGTCTCCCAACTGAACCTCTGAAGGACTTCCCACACCTTACCTTCAAATAACAGAACCCTGGCCAACGAAAATGGAAAAACGTAAATTTTTGCACGTAAAATGAAAAATCAGAGAGTGCAGACAGGCCTGTGTCAACAGGGTATTTTTAGCTATCAGTGAATTTTTAGAATCAAGTTTTAAGGCATGGTTCTTTGCACATGGACCTAAGATGTGTATTTTAGGGCCTCTGCTACCCAGGGCTCTCCTCACTTCATTTTGAATAGTGGATAGTCTCCCCACTTAAAAGACTAGGACAATAGAGGCCCCGGTGAGGGGAGAATGACTTGCATAATTTCTCAGTGACCAAAGAGCAGAGATGAATGTCTGGAGAGGACAACTGCTTGATAACTATACCTCTTAGGGAAGACTCTAACTTCCATCATTTCTGATCTTCATTTCTCAATATTCACTCATTGGCTCCCTCCCTAGAATTCAATATTGCCCCTTTCTTGTGCATTACTTTCATCTTTCTCTATTACAGACTGAGTTCCTCAACTCCAAGCTCAAAGGAAAAAAACAAATCAAGTGTAAAAAGAGCTCTCTTGCAAGGTTCTCGGAATCACTGTCCCCAGATCCAAACAGAATGGTTTTAAAACTGAGAGTGACAGTGAGTGACAGGCTCTGGCTGGGGTTCAGTTATCAGGCCCTGCCCCTTGTGCCAGAAGAGGAGATGAATGTGGCTGTTCAATTTTCCCTCTATTTCCCTCAACAGTCATGGGTGGCTAAGTCTCAACGATCAAGCTGTGGCAGTTAGAGGCAGGAAATGGAATCAGAGAGGAGTGATTTAAACTTACCCACCATAGAGAGCCCCTGGTGCGACAAGCTCTTCCAGGTCCCAAAGCCCCTAGCCAGATTTGCACCTGAACAAATTCCCTAGGGTTCAGATGGCCCTCTGCATTTCCTGAATTCCTTGTGAACCTGTGTCTGGAACCCCACCAGCTGGTGCTGCCCAGTCACCTTCGAAGGGATGTCCTGAGCGTCCTGAAAAATGGACTCCAAAGGGTCAAGTAATGTACAAAACTCAAGTGGCATTATCCCAGCCTTGTTCCTAACCAAATAAAAAAAAAAATCTGAATGCAAATCGCTTCCCTTTTGTCCTCTGTTTTCACTACTTCTGACATATAATGGATCTTAAAAGTAGAAAGACAGAGTCCCGTGGAGCTGGCGATGGAGGCTGCTTTTGCCAACACCTGACCTTCAAAGTTTCTTTTCTGTAGCTAGCGCTGCCTTTGATCAAATATTACACACATGTATGGAAGCAGTAGGATGACACACATACGCCTAAATCATAAAGCTGAGGGCTCAGCAGAGGCAGTTTTTCCTACCATCATGCAAGAGTAATGAGAGAGTAAGAGATTTTTTTTTTTTTGAGTAACATAACAAGATTGCTTATAAGCAGAACTAGATGAATTCCTAAAGCCAAACACAACTCACTTTTCAACTCGCCACAACTTGTGTGTACCTAAAACTGAAGAAAGCTTTCTTACATTGCTGCTTAGCTCTGTTTAAAAATCAGTCAGCATTCGGTTACTTATACCTCTGGTTTTTTTGATAAATGACAATTTCTGAATACATCCCTTATATGTAGACTGATTTCCATGGAAATAATTTAGTGATTTTTTTTTTATTAGAAGTGTTCCTGGGGATATTACTACATTCAGAATAGGTACACTTCAGCAACTGCAGCTGCTGAATTTTTTAAAGTTTGGTGTTATAATATTTCATCAGTTATAATGAAAAATATTGGTAACATTTAATATAAAAGGCTATTTATTAATATAGCTAATATTTATTGAAAATTAAGACCAGGCACTGTGCTTAATACTTTAGAACATAAAATAATTTAATCTTTATTAATACCTTTTGAGATATTAGAACCTTTTGTTGTTATTGTCCTTACCTTAATGAGGGGGAAACGGAGCCTTCGGAAAGTTAAATAACTGGTCAACATCATTCAGCCTTTATGTAGCAGAGCCAGCACACAAACCTAGGTCTATTTGACCGAAAGCTAGAATCTTAACCTCCACACTATGTTGCCTCACTGAATTGTTAGTGTGGTAGTTTAGTAGTAATTGCTAAATCGTTCTTGACAGCACTATTACTCAATCAAACTTTCGAGTCCTTGATATATTCTCAAATTTCTACTTACCTTTCTTTTTCAAGGAGTTTCCCAGTGGAAAAAAAAGAAGAGAGTTTCTTTTTAATTACAAATATAATCAAAATACATACATAAATAAGTCTTTGTGTGTTTACAGCATTGCATGATGGTTCACATCTCACTTTGGAAACTTATTACCCATAATTCCTTAATAATACTGGGTAAATTTGTTTATATTTTGTATCTCAGTATTGAAGCATTTCTGGAATATTAAATATCAATATTTGAGACAGTCAGTAGTGACAAACTTGAGCAACAATAGCATTATAAGGTCAGATGTAGCAATAAACAGCAGTGTTATAAATATAAATTCTTTAAAAGATGCATTCAAATCTGTATGTTTCTAAATATTGTGGAGATGTCAGTTCCCTCCATTTTATCTATAGATTTAACATAATACCAATTAGGGCCCAGCAGGCTTTTTGAGATATCAACAAGATGATTCTAAAATGTATATGGAAGACAAGGTTGCTTGATAGCTAAAAACAATCCCACAAAAGAACAAAGTCACAGGACTCGTGCTATTCTTTTACACTATGACTTCAAGACTTACTATAAAGCTACTATCATCAAGATAATGTGCTATTAGTGAAAGGTTAGACAAATAGATCAATGGAACAGAACAGAGAACTCACAAATAGACACATACAGATATAGTCAGCTGATTTTTGACACAGGTACAAAGTCATGGCAATGAAAAAAAGATAGTCTTGTCAAAAATTGTGCTAAAATCTTTAGATGTCAATATGCAAAATAAATTAAGCAATTTAATAATGAACAACTACACATACCTCGCACCTTACACAAAAAATTAATTTAAAGTAGATCATAGTCTTAATTGTAAAAGTTAGAACTATCAAACTTCTATAAGAAAACATAGGAGAATATCTGCATGACCAGGTGTGGTAAAGAACTTTAGATATGACAACAAAAGCAAGATTCACAAAAGAAAAAACATAAATTGGATTTTATCAAAATTTAAAAGTTTTGCTCCAAGAAAGATATTGTTAAGAAAATCAAAAAACAAGCCAGAAAATGGAAGAAAATATTTGCAAACATAAATCCGATAAAAGATATTTTCCAGAGTATACAAGGAATCGCCAAAACTCAACTACAAGAACAAAACAACAAAATATTGGACAAAAGATCGGAAAAAAACAGCCTCAAAGAAGACGTATGGATGCAAGCACACATATAGAAAGAAGTTCAGTATCATTAGTTAATAGGGAAATGCAAATTAAAACCAAGTGCTGGTATTAAGAGCAAGTAGAGCTCTCAGATCTACTGGTAAGAATGCAAAATGGCACAGGCACTTCGAGAAATATTTTGGCAGTTTCTTATAAAGCTTAATATTCACTTGCCATAAAGCCAGGAAATCGTACTCTTAAGTATTTGTACAAGCAAATTAAACACTTACATACTACCAGAAACCTGTATGCAAATATTTACAGCTTTATGCATAATCATCAAAAATTGGAAACAGCCTAGATGTCATTCGGTATGTGAATAGACAAATAAAATGTGGTATATCCATACAATGAGTACTACTCAACAATGGAATATTATTCAGCAATGAAAAGGAACAAGCTATTAATTAACACAACACGAATGAATCTTAAATGCATTTTGCTCAGTGAAAGAAGCTAAACCTCAAAGTTATATATTGTATGAGCCCATTTATAAGATATCGTGAAACAGGCAAAACTCTAAGGATGGAAAGCAAATACCAGTGGCTGTCAAGAGTTGAGCACAGAAGGAAGAGAGGCAGAAGAGAATTTGGGGGGCAATGGAACTGTTGTATAATACTATATAGGGTCATGCTATACATTTGTCAAAGAACTGTATATCACAGACAGTAAATTTTACTGTTTGTAAACTTTAATACTCAGCTCCTAAAATCAAGGAACCCAAGATGAAATGCAGACTATAACAACTTACTCTAGCTGCATTAGAAATGAATGGCATAACCATACTGGAGGATTGAGGAAAAAGGTGACCTAAGTAAGTTTGGGAAACGCTGTGTTTACCAGATACTATAAGGCTATATATATATATAACATATACATGCACTGTACTTTACTTGGATGAATTTATTTCTCCCAAGGGTATGAATTAGCAATTCTGAAGCAGCTGCCTAGGTATACTATGATTGAACAAACAAATAAATATATTATGGATAGTAAGTGCCAATTTCTCATTATTGGAGAAAGGAATTGCAAATGAGCAAAGAGGAAATGCTACAATGAACCCTCTGGTGCTGGACTGCCATCAGAGATATCATTATTAACTCATTCTTAATTATATATACAAATTTTTATAGACTGTATAATTCATATGTTGAAGCCCTGACTTGAAATGTGACTGTACTTGAACAAAGAGACTTTAAAGAGATAACTGAAGTTAAATGAGGTCATAAGGGTGGGACCCTAATTCTATGACTGGTGTCCTTATAAGAAAAGGAGATACCAGGATGTGCACACACGGAGAAAAGGCCATGTAAGGACACAACAAGAAGATATCCACCTGCAAGCCAAGGAGAAAGACCTCAGAAGAAATCAACCTAGTCAATGCTTTAATCCTAGACTTCCAGCCTCCAGAACTGTAAGAAATAAATGTCTGGTGTTTAAGCCACCCAGTCTGTGGTATTCTGTTATGGCAGCCATAGCAGATTAAGACAGAGATGGTGAGATATGAAAAGAATTATAGATATGCGTGTAAATTTAGGTTAGTATACATACATATATTCCTTGTCCTGTCTGTCAAGAGGGCCTAGAAGAAGTAATAGCTAGTAGCAAGGAGCAAAACTAATTCCCAAATATTGGTTTCTAAATATTATTTTCCAACATAAAGAACCAGGGATCCTGGGAGAAGCAGTTGATTCCAGAGCTGGGGGCAGGGAAAATAAAAAATAATCCTGGAGCATCATGTAGTGCTAGAAAGTAAGGAGATGCCAAAATAATTAAAAAGGAAGGGGCATGTCAAAAGAATTCAGGAGTCAATCTGAAAAAGCTTTCAATGGCCCAAGTGGAACAATTTGAGAAACAAAATAAATTACCATCCAAAGAATAAAATAAATATCCATGAATTTATACTGAAGGGGCTGGAGGTGGGGTGGAGAAGAGGGAGGGAAAGAAGAATAGATAACTCTTTCTTACAAAAGAATTCCAATTTAAATGTAGAAGGAATGAGCGGAATCACCATTACAGCACCACAGCAATTATTGCTCAAGGTGAAATCCACCTATGTGTACTAAAACTGCTGAGCAAAAGAGTAAGGAGAAAAGGGATATTTGCATAGCTTCTTATTAATTTCAAAGGAGGAAAATGTTAATTTTACAGTGTAATACCTTGGCCAACACCACTTTGACCAAATGCTGAAGGTCAACATCACCAGTAACAAGACATATCAATGTCATGAACCCTCTGGAGTGATATACTGCGAAAGACACATCGCCTCTGTGATATTCTTCCCCAAAATACAAAACCTCAATCTAATCATGAAAAAACTTCAGACAAACCCAAATTGAGAGACATTCTACATAATACTTCACCGATGCTCTTAAAAAATGTCATAAAATAGAAGGAAAGACTGAGAAACTACTATAGATGGAAGAGACTAAGGATACGTGACAATTAGATGCAATATGGGGTCCCAAACTGGACCTTGAGACAGAATGAGGACATTGCAGGAAAATCAATGAAATCTGAATCGTCCATAGTTTAGTTAATAGTACTGTACTAATAATAAGTTTTGATCATCACACCATGGTTATGTCATATGGTAATATTAGGGGAAGCTGGGTAAAGTATATGCACGAACCAACTCTACTATCTTTGCAACTCTTCCTCCTGGGATGAAAGGAAGGGAAATAGAAGGCAATATTGAATATTTTAAACATGGAAAGAGAGAAAGGAGTTATGAAATCAATGAATTGGCCTTATTAGTGAGCAACTCCACCACCACCTAAAAGGAGATGGAAAGTTAACCTATTTCACGGGACATATTGCTAGAAACTCAACAAAGAAATATGACATTAGAATTTAAAAGGAACTAGAAGTTCTAGGGACTAGAACTTTTAGGTTAGTATTTATACATATGGGCCCTATGGCTCACCAGGCAAAGTTTGACTAATTACTTATATAATTATTTATGTAATATCTTAAATACATTACCTAGATAACATATAAAAGATTCTCAGAGATTCAGGTTTCTCACATGCAAATCCATTTCACCAAGCAAAAGATGGTGATAGCCATAATCATGTCACTTAATGGAATAACATATATAAAAGTTGCCATAAAACAAAAGTAATTTCTGTTTCAGAGTCTATTTTTCCATCTGGAAAGTCAGCATGAATTTCTCATATGTGTTGTTTCCAATCACATATGACTCTAAGTGTTACATCAAATGTATTATATAAATGTTATAATATTAGAACATGATCAGGTTTTGTTTGTACATACATTTATATCTTTCTTTGACAGAAGTAATATTTCAAATAGTTTGTTAGCATGAATGACCTTTTCAATAGCACATGCATTGAAAATTGGAATAAAATTTACCCTAAAGATAAGGGTAATTTTCAATGCAGGTAGGGAAGGGCAATTCTCTTTATGAAAGTACTATTTTGTTTACAAATTTTTTTAAAGCTAAACCATAAAATTTATATAAATGTTTTCCAGTATGTTAAAATGTGAGAAATGTAATATAACTAATTTAATGGAAGTTTGTCAGAAGCATATCAGTTTCATCAGTTAATGTCAGCTAAGTATACATGCAACACATACACACTGAATATGCATATGTGTGTGTATCTATTCAAACAAGTTACTATGGATTTTTTTTTTCTTCTTATTTTATATGTAAGAAAGCTGTATGGAAAGTGTGCCTGGAAAATAACTACCTCTTTGCTCTAACTCACACCATCGCTGACCTTGGTGGGTGCCCAGTCTTCCTGCCCCAGCAGTAGTGGAGGAGCTGAAATGAGAAGGCCCAAGCATCGACAGTGTGTTCCCTCCATTCCTGTCCCCAGTGAGGCAGGCAGGAAATGCCAGCCTCCTCACAGGAAAGCCTGTTGTGGTGAGATTTCCCGATTTACTTTATAAATGCAAGACGGCCAGATACAGGAGGAGATAAGGACTCAAGATTGCAAGTGCTTATCATCTCCCAGAGTTCTGGCCCCACAACCATGACCAGTTTCTCTTCTAGATGCAGGGCAAAATTCAGTTTGTTCCCAAATTGAAAGAATTCCCCATCTGAAGAATATGACCACCCAACCTTGTCAGTCCTTGCAAGGAAACCACTCCAAATAACTTAAATTTTTACCATGAGTAGTATTCTTGCCTTAGGAATTCCTAAGCAAATTAATAGAATGTTGCTCTTCACCTTGGCTACATATGGAAGTCACCTGGTATGTTGTAAAAAAGATTGGGGTATCTGGTTCCCCAAGCAAGCTGCTGAAGTACCCACTTGATTCTTGTCCCAGCTGACCTGTGGAATTTTCCGTGACAACACTTGGTTCTGATTTTTCACTGCTGGTGCCGTTTATATAAAAAGTTTAGTAGAATGAAAAGGATAGGGACCTCGAAAAGACAAGACAGCTAGCAGAGGTGGCTAGCTGAGTTAATAAATGACATGTGGACCTAGCTCAATTTAAAATCACATAGCTGCAGAGGCCACCCCACTCTCTGGTCAGAACATGAGGAAGAGAGTGATGAGGGGTGGAGGGGGCATTATTCATTTGAAGGAGAACCCTATATCTTCAAGGTCCATTCCATTCCACCCCTTCTCTTCTGGTCAATTTTTATAAAATAGAACCGAAGTCATTGTCCAAAGAAGAAGGCTGTATAGAGAGTAAAGCATAATATCATATTCTTTCCATCTCCATATTATCAATCACTTTGAAGCAATGAGAATTTCAGAGTCAAGTACTCTGTTCATCTATTTATCACTCACAAGTCTGATTTTTTAAGAAGAAAGAATAGGACTCGGAATAAATCTATGTCTCCCTTTCCTCAACTAAAAATCTAGGAGACATCTTACTTCACAAAGTCTTATTTAAAAACATACACCAAGAAAATAAAAACATACCCTCCACTTTTGATCTCTTATCTAGAGAAACCAGGTTCCTTCAGAGGAACTCACAAGGTGGTGAGTCCCCAGTGTTTATTGTGTTAAGTGGGGTACATTGTTTGCGTTCAGCTGCAAAGTACATTAAAATAATACTGAGCGACCATGCTCTTTCTGGGACCCCACTGTTCCCTGTCTGTTAAAGTCGAAGGTCACCAAAATAATAATAATGATACATCAGAATAGTATTTGATCAAGCAAGTATTGACATAGCTTTTTTCCCTCTCTAGAAGTTGGAAGAATTTGGCCCAAAGCAACTCAGTTCTCAAAAGATTACTGTCAGGCATTAGTATTAGGAATATCATTTACACTTCTTTTCATTCAACTATTCCCCACACCTCACTCCACTCTTACAACCTCCCCTAAAACATATACCCAAAGACTGTCATGTCAAATATAATTGGTGTTGGCCCATTTAATTATATTTGTGGGTTTTTGCTTGTTTCTAATTGAGGTCAGGAAGGAAGGAAAGAAGGAAGGAAAGAAGGAAAGAAGGAAAGAAGGAAAGAAGGAAGGAAAGGAAGGAAGGAAGGAAGGAAGGAAGAGAGAAGGAAGAAGAAGGAAGGAAGGAAGGAAGGAAGGAAGGGAAGAACATGGCATCTTTGCTTCGGACAGCACTGCCCTCTATTATCCTCGGAAGCTGGAGTAAGCACACTTTACTTTCTGCAGCATCTTTCTCAATGGGGTACCAAAGGGTTTTTATTTTCAATTAATATAATCATTTTTCATCTCGAAGTTGCAATGGATGGACCAGTTGTCCCACTCTATTAAATCATATTTGAATACTTTAAAATCATTGATTTATTCACCCTCAAACTGTGATGGCAACTTTTTCTACAAGAGGTCCTGAAGTTGATGGTTTCTTTTATTTCCATTCTTTCCTCTTTTTTAGGGTTAAGGAAGGCCAGATTGATAGAGCAAAGATAACACAGTCTTTGTAAATCTTTGCCTTCTTAGAGATAGCAAAGTGATGTCACTCAGGTACTTTCCATGATTCATTCCCCAAACACAGGCAAAGGAATGAATGAATGGATGAATGAATAAATTATTTCATTCAGTCATAATAATTCCTATCTGGAATCATACTGGAATTATCACAAAAGATTAATTGCACAGTTTTTAAATAAGAACAGAAATGGAGAACGTCTCTACTAAAATGGAAAAAAAAGACCAAAGATGAGACTAGTAACATGCTTGTTAAAATTATGAAAATTTAAGTTGGAATAGGCCTCAGGGATTATCTAATAAAATAAAATTAATTGACATCCATATAAAGAAATAGTGTAAAGAAGAGGAAAACTTGCTAAGGAAGTGGGAGGAATGTGTATAAAGCTTATTATAATCTTTGGTTTTAAGAACTTCTATTTGCTTTAATGCATAGTCTCATTTATTCTTCAACAACCTCACCTCCTCCTCTCCAATCCTGGGGAACTTTGCATATTTTTATTCATGGGCAGGGCATGGGGTGAATCTGTTAGCTTAGGGGAGGGGAGGCCCTTTCTCTTACTTCCATTTGGATAGCAAATTTCTTGCCCCAGTAGTTTTCCATCTCACTCTAATTACTCTCTACACCTTGTTACTCACGCTAAAAGCCTCTTTAAAATGAGGATTTGTATGAATGTGCTCGTGTGTGTGTGTGTGTGTGTGTGTTGGGTATTTGTGTTATGTGATAGGAATCAAAGAACTGACCAGGTCACACACATGTTGAAATCTAAAGAGTCTTGTCTGGCAGCTCTTCTTTCTCATGGACCCTGTTCTACTCACTGCCTCTATTTCCTGGACTTATCTCCCTGAGCAGATTTCCCACTCCTCTCTCCTCGCAATTTCCAGAAGCTCAATCTAGTTTTGCAGCCTGACAAGGGCTACAAGAACACACAGATAATGAGAGATAAGGAGCATGACACCTTGTTGGCTACCCTTTAAAATCTGAAATTGCTTGTTGGAAGAACAGGAAGCAACTTCCTTCCTTTCTCGTCATTAACAGAAAAAATAACGGAAAATCCAGAGTAGCTGGATTTTATTTGGGTTGGAATGAACCCCAAGCACAGAAACACTGCTTTACACACAAGGCCACACATGGCCCCAAACACTGTGAATACACAGCAGATATTGACCATTATAGTGGGTTCTAGAAGAATTGACTAAAGCGGGTCAACATTGTCAATTCCCTTTTACTTTCTTGGAGAAACCAAATCATGGCAAAACACTGTATCTCCGATGTACTAGTTTGTTGGGATTGCCATAATAAAATACAAAAGACCGAGTGGTTTAAACAACAGATGTGTATTTGCTCACAGTTCTGGAGATTAGGAGTCCAAGATCAAGGCAAGGTGTCAGCAGGGTTGGTTTTTCTTGAGACCTCTCTCATTGGTTTATAATCGTCCCCTCACTATGCCCTCTCATGATCTCTCTTCTGTGTGCCCCTATTTCTGTGTCCTACTCCTCTTCTTCTAAGGACACCAGTCACATTACATCGGGACCCATGCATTTTACTCATTTACCTTTTTTTTTAATGCCAGTTTACTATTTTTTTCATACTATATATACATAAATTTTTTAACATTTTATTTTTTAAATTTTCTCCCTCCCCCTTCCCCACCTCTGCCACCCCCTGGTAACCACTAGTCAATTGTCCATGTCCATGAGTCTCCATTTGTTTGTCCTGTTCATTTGTTGCTTTTAGGTTTATATCCCACATATGTGATATCATGTGATTTTCAACCTTTTTTGTTTGGCTTATTTCACTTAATATGATTATTTCAAGGTCTAGCCACGTTGCTGCAAATGAGAGTATTTCATCTCTTCTTATGGCTGAGTAATATTCCATTATATATATATGTACCACAGCTTCTTTAGCCAATTATCTATCGTAGGACACTTCGGTCGCTTCCATGTCCTGGCCAATGTGAATAATACTGCTATGAACATCGATGTGCAAATATCTTTTTGAATATGAATTTTCAAGTCTTTGGGGTAAATACCCAGTAGAGGGATTGCTGAATCGTATCTTAAGTCAATTCTTAGTTTTTTGAGAAACCTCCATACCGCTTTCCATAGTAGCTGTACCAATCTGCAGTCCCACCAGCAGTGTATGAGCATTTCTATTTCTCCACATCCTCTCCAACATTTATTACTACTTGTCCTGTTGATTATAGCCATTCTAACAGATGTGAGATGGTATCTCATTGTGGTTCTGATTTACATTTTCCTCATAGCTAACGATGTTGAGCATTTTTTCAAATATTTGTTGGCCATTTGTACGTCTTCTAGGGAGAAGTGTCTGTTCAGGTCCTCTGCCCAGTTTTTGACTGGAATGTTTTTTGTTGTTGTTGTTGTTATTGAGTTGTATGAGTTCTTTGTATATTTTGGATATTAAGCCCCTATCGGAGGTATTGTTTGCAAATATATTTTCCCATTCGGATGGTTTTCTCTTTACCTCATTGACGGTTTCCTTTGCAGAGCAGAAGCTTTTTAGTTTGATGTACCATTTTCCTCTTTAAAGGCCCTGTCTCCAAATACAGTCACATTTTGAAGCACTGGGGGTTAGGGCTTTAACATATACATTTTAGGTGGACATAATTCAGCACATATCCAGTCATTAGAAGCAGAACCAAAACTGGAACCCAAAGTTTCTAACCCTAGAACATTAATTTGCCATTGATTTACATCCTTTCCCAGGCTAAATAATCTCACAGTATTTTTGGCACGCTCTAATTAGAAGATATCTCATGTTGATCCAATTGTAACTTTCTTGTTTAATAAGGAAGCTGAGTCCTAATTGTCTTCTTTGGATACATAGAACCCCCGGTTGATGCAGAGTGGCACCACCTAGATATCTTCCTCTGCTTCCCTACTGGGAGCATTTCTTACATCCAATCTCCTGCTCTCCTAAACTCCACATGAGGATCACTTGTTAATCTATGGGTTGCAAATCTCTGGCCCAAGGAAACAGTTTGGTACAGGCTGGTGAGAGAGCAATAACCATGGAAGAAGAAAGCCCCTACCCTGTCTCCTTTTGGAAACAGTCGGAGGGATAAGTTGGCTTTAATGAGTCTTCCTGACTCTCTCCGCCCATCCTCCTCTTTTTTGCTGCTCCTTGTGGCAGCTGTTACCAATTTCAGCAATTTTCTTCTGGCAAATTGAAGGCTTCAGGTGACAAAGGGAGTTGGTCATATCCTCCTAGAGAATGAGATAGCCTGGGTCCTACTCTCGCCCCACCCCTGTTCCCAGACTGGGTGGTTAGGGCTATAGGGCACTTCCCCAGTGGGTATCCACAATCATCCACAACCCTCCCCATCTCTCACACAAGCACAAACAAGGCAGGCTTCCAGGTCTATGTCCAGCTCTGAAACTCTATCTGAAAGGAACTCCACATTATTCCTCACTTCATTCTCAGCTCATTTGTTTTCCCAGGACCACCAAGATTTTATTATTTGCATGACCCTTGGAATGAGTACCCATTCTGGTGCTTAAAATTACAGGAAGAGTAGGAAATAGGACACACACATGCACACACACACACACACACACACAATAAAAAAAATACACACAAAGTGTTGGTATAGAACTTGGAAACTGGACATTTCTATCAGCTGATCACATCCAGGGTGCTTCAGAAGAGGCACCCTGGTTAAACCATTTATGTAAAAATTAAGCCAGCGCATGAGCTCTGATTTTATGTAACCCTACAAAGCAGAAAATTAATCAGTATCAATCAGGAGAATTTCCTTATCAATTTTTTTTCTTAATAACATGTGATGATTTGGTTTGGTTTATTTTGTATTCTCTTTATAAGTTATTGGCCAAAAAAGAAGGATATAGCTAAATAATTATTCCACTTCTCTGCCTATCAATTTCAGTGTGGACGCCGGGTATCCAGCAATGAACAAAACACTCAACTCTTGCCTGCAGGGAGCTTACTATCTAATCAAGGGAGAGAAACCTTAGATAAATATGTCTGCGAGCAAGAATATAAGAACAACTTTGAAGACATAAAGAAGGAAGAGTTTAAAAACTAGAGGAAGGTACTCAAGTGTTCTCTTAGAAATCCTCTTCAATCCAGTGCAGACGCAAGAAGAAAAGGGTCCTCATACTTTCTGTCTGTCTGATTGTGATGGCCAAGATTGAATGGGGGGAATATAGTGGAAAAACACAGAATTTTCACAACTCGGAAATTACTTTGTAAACGGTTGAAGAGCCTGCTTTACTCCAAAGAAGAATTTAAAATATGAGGTTTTTTTTAATCCCCTAAAAGAAAAGGAAGAAGACTTGGAAGTGGTGTAGGGAGTGTGGAGGGAGGAGGGGAGGAAAAAAGGAGTGGGGAAGGTGAGAGGGAGAGAGGAAAGAAGGGGAAAATATAAAAGAAGGACCAAGAGTGGGAAAACTTAACCTGGATGATAAGTTATTAATTAGACAATTGTTTAATTCTCACCTCCTCTGGTATAGCTGAAACCCTCCTTTTTAAATCTCCAACTTTGCTAAAAAGAACCTCTCTTTAAAATGCATGACATCCTTGTAAGATGTATTATCTGATGTTGAAGCATCTTCTGTTTTATTTGTAATTGTTTGAAATGGTGTGTTTGTTCCCTTGAGAGGGAAGATGATCTCTCCAAGAATCCCAAGAATAGAAATACAAGGGCAAGGGCTCTTGTACTTTAGCCCCTTCCCCTCCTCAAGCTGGGTCTTGTTTTCCTAAGCAGTGGTTAGGAATGTGCTGGGCGGGGACAGCCTCGCAGTCAGTGCAGCCCCAGTCACGGTCCCAGGCTGGCCTTTCACCTTATAGCTCTCCTGGCTGCTCTTATTAAGCAGCAAAATGTTTCAATATGTTGAGCTTTGGGGGAGGGATGGAGAGAAAAATCGGGATATTGTTGAGAAGGAAATAATGAATAACCTTGCCGCCAGTCCTCATACCCCCCACGTGGGGAGATCTGGGTGATAAGTGTGCTTTCTCCAGAAATGGAATCCTAGCAATTGCCTTTTGGTCAAAAATCTCCAGAGACAGTTGGGGGAGGAGGGGACTAGAGAAGAGGGAGCAGGTACTAAACAAACTTTCTCAGTGTCTAGAACCAAAGCAGTCAGGGATCTGGGTACTCAGAAAAGAAAGATAAGGAAAAAGTTTGAGAAACTGAGGCCAGTTCTCAGGAGCGCATAAAGCTGTCAGTTTCGTTTCTACAAATTGACACACTCCCATCTCTATTCTTTCCTGTTACCTCTGCTTCCCTCTCCCCACGTCCAAGATCAACTGCTCTGGTCCCTGCCCCTCATTCTGGGCAGTGGCCTGGTGAGCAGTTCCCAGTTACATGAGACTCATGTGCAGGGTGTGAAAACCACCAAGGCCGGGGTCTGCTTCGAGGACCCCGGATTGGGCAAGTGAAAGAGCGAATATGAGCTTGGACTCAGAAACCTGAGCCCCACCCAAGGCCAGATCTCTAAGTAACAGCGAAGAAATAAGCAACATTCCAAATTTCAAGAAAACACAAATTTGAGGACTTAGAAATGGTTCCTTAGCAAGGATGTTTTTTAAATGTGTGACATATGCAACCCACTTTGCTCTTGGAGATGCCGCCTAGAAATAGAGGTCAGAGGAGGTGTACTCCTGGGGAGGGCAAAATAAGTAGTGACTTTTAAGTAGGAAAAACTTAAGAGCCTTTAAAATAAAAGATGTCATTCATATTGTTTAAGTCTGAGGAATAATCACCTGCATAGCAATAATATGAAACTAAATAATCAGTTTAAAGAAGGCCTGAGTCTCTGTGTCTCCCTTGGGCTTAACAGAGAGAGCAGTCTTTACATTTATGATTTGTGTGTGGTTTCTAGTGCTCCTCGACATTTCCTAGTAACACGGAGAGGTTTCTGGAAAAGCAGCTGGGGGCAGATGGGTGGCTGTCTATTAAAACAATTCATCAGACAGCAGTTGAAATATTGATAAGAAAACGGAAATCATATTACAAGACGGGAAAAGAGAGAGGAAGAGGGAGTGGGACTAGAGAGCTGCAGAGAGACAGCGGAGAGGAAAGCTGCTAGACGCACAAACTTGAGTGGTTCCTGCCACCTCCCACCATGTGCAGAGGCTTCGGCTGCCTAGCTGGAAGCTCTGGAAGGAAAGGCAAACTTTGACTGCAGGCAGCCAGCAGGTCTAATTCCGAAAGCCAAGGATTAGGGGTTCTGGGCGCAGAGAATTCGCACAAAGAACTTGAACATCTTGACGTTGCCGGAGTTCCGCTCCTGCCAGCGGAACGGGATAGGGTGTCTAAGGTGAGCATTTGTGTCGGATCTCTGGGGGGCACTGACGGGTCGCGGCGCCCCTCTCTGCCCCGCTGTCTGCTTTAGTTCTTTAGTTGCTTTAGTTAGGGAAGCTTTCCGAGGCTCTTTCCCTCGTTCTTTCTGGGGCTTTCTCTCTCTCTCTCTCTCTCTCTCTCTCTCTCTCTCTCTCTCTCTCTCTCTCTCTTCTTGCAAATTTCATTCCAACTTTCAAAGAAAATGGAGAGACTCTGGAGCAAGGGCACCAGGGGAGGAGGCAGTGAATGGGAATCTAGGAGAAATGGAGAAACGTACCTGGTCCCTGAACTCCTGTGTGTTGTGGCTTCAGAAGCCAAAAAGCTGGAATTTGTTAGTGGAGAGAAAAGTGCTTTATCAGAAACACATTGGCTGCCGGAGAAGTTGCACGCTGCCACTTTAAAGATAGTTTAAGAGAAGGAAAGAAGAGGAAAGAGACAACCACCAGACTTGGCACAGCAGGGAGAGGCTCAAAGAGGCACCTGGCATCCTAGAGTAGTTTTCCACCCTCCAGTCCAAAAGTTCAGGCCTCGGACACCATCTCCTCTGTCACTAAAAATGAGGCCGCATCATTCGTTGTCTTTGCCTCTGCCCGAAAACCTGTTTTCTTTTAGAAGCGGGGGCTCTGAGAGAGGGGCCCCTCTTAGACCTCTGGAACCTTGATCCAGTCTCCCTCCATAAGTGGTCCTCTAGCAGGGAAGATGGAGGCAGCTTGACGCTGGTGGAGTCTTAGGGTGGTGGTGAAGTCAGGCAAAAGTTCTCTGCCCTCGGGCCCCAGGGCTGTCAGCTCTGTGAATAGTTCCCTGGGCCCTCTACCTGCCTCGGTGGGGAGACCAACCTCTGTCCTGGCTGCGTTCTCTCCTCCGGCCAGGACAGACCCTGGCGTCCCTAAGTGTGAAGCTACCTAGGCTCCGGGGGAGGCGGTGTCTACTATTGTGGGCAGAAGAGGGTTACAGGACTGTAGGGGACAGATCTCGCGGTGTGAGCTGGCTTTGTCTTCATCATCCCTGAGCCTGAAGCCCGGGATACAGGCGCAGTGAAGGCACGGGGTACCTGACCACTCACACCTTCCCTGAACCGTCCTAGTGGATTGTAGCCTCCCAACTCTGGTGTCCTCTACCTTTGCATCTCCCCTTTTCATCATTACCCAACCCCCACCGTCTCATCCGTGCTCCACTCGCAGGTGACTGAGGTTTCTCTCACCCAGGTTGGTTCTTGGGCCTTCCCGACCCTTCCTCACTAACCCAAGATGTTTCAGACAGTCCCCGACACTTCGTCTTACGTCAAGGTAAGACTTGACAGCGTCTTTAAACAGGTAATGACTCCCAACCCGCCCTGTTCCCCGGGCCTATGGTCCCTTCCTCCTTTCTCCGGGTAAAGGTGGTGGGGAAGAGTGGGGACCAGTCGGTGCTCTCAGCTGGCGGCTTTGGAGCTAGGGGCGCTCTGACCTGATGAGGGTGGCCCAACCCCTCGGGAATCCCTGGCTAAGGAGGAACGCTCTTGGCCGCGTCTATTTGGGAGAACCGACATGGCTTAGCTGGATGAGGCTGTGCAAGGAAGCCGAGACGCCGGCCCCTGGACCAGAGAGGCAGCGTCTGGTCCCAATGGGTGTGCGCTCCCTGCGCTGGAGGGTCAGTGTGTACGGTCGTCTGAGGGGTGAGTGTGTGCATGGGTGTACGCGGGTGTGTGAACGCGATGTGCTTCTCCTCCCGGTTCGATACCGCTCGCTCCGCCCGCAAGCCCACCTTCCTCCGCCCCACCCGCCCCTCGAAAGAGCAGATTGCTAAATTTGACAGCACATCGAAAGTTTTTTTTTTTTTCTTTTCCACAACAGTTCCCAAGAATGTAAACAAACCGAGGCCAGGACATCTGGGTTACACGTTTAATGAAAATCGGCCAGCAGGGCAGGGCCGAGGGTGTGGACCGGGGAGCCCTGCCCCAAGCGGGGACGCTGCGAGGTCCTCACACCGCCCAGGGTAGCAGCCTGGAGTGCGAGACTGTCGAGCCTTCCCTGGTGGGGTGTAGTAGGGACCCGCGTGGTTCTACAAATACGCTCCCACCTCCTCCAGGTCCCGGCCCTGCCCCACAGCCCCAATCTCCGCCCGAAAATGACCCGCACCCTCTCGCATGCCCGGTCCACAAAAACCAGGGTAGTGTGGCTGGCTGTAGGTACATAGCCACGGCAATGGGGCGCCG
Organism: Pteropus medius; assembly: GCF_902729225.1. Taxonomy (NCBI): domain Eukaryota; kingdom Metazoa; phylum Chordata; class Mammalia; order Chiroptera; family Pteropodidae; genus Pteropus; species Pteropus medius. The sequence continues at coordinate 952,505 of NW_024344436.1, read as the reverse complement.
ACTCTTGGGTCTCATCCCGAGAGCGCCAGTTATGAGTTATCCCTCCTCCCACTTCTCTAAAGGGAAATTCGCTGACACACGGTAGCATCTTCGCGCCCCCAGCCTGCGGTCTGAAGGAATTTGTAGTCACTGTGGGGAAGCCGGGTCTTGGAGGCTTGGCGAGGAAGGAGTGCTTAATCAGCGATGAATGAATGAGAAATGAGTGAACTAATGTGTCGATAATCGGTAAACACATTAATGGATGGAGGGCTCCCAGGAGGTGGCAGAGCACACAGATGGAGCGCGTTAGGGTTCTCTGTGTTCAGTTTTCCTGAGAGGTTAGGGGATCTGCAATTCCTCCGACCACCCCATCCCCACAGCCAACACTCGGAGCCCAGCTAAAGAGCTCATGCTTGCAGTTCTGCCCCAGGGCTGCAGATGTGGGGGAGGGCAGTCTCTCCCACCCACAGGGACCCCGGTGTCTCCATACACCCAGGGACCCAAAACCTCAGGGTTGATGAATTTTAGAAGGGGGAGCGGGATCCTAGGACCCCAACCCAGGCGGAGTATGAGAGAAAGCAAACTGGTCGGCTTGGGGGGTGGCGGACCGATTCGCCGAGGAGGAGGTGGGGTCCGGGAGCTGTGGGCCGCCAAAGGAACTACTCGCCGCAGGAGCTCTTTTCAAGGGGGGGAAAATGGATTTTTTCAGCAGCCACAAAGTTTGTATTGTTGCACAAAGGGGTGCATTGATAACTGCGAAAGGTTTGCGTGGCTGGGACAATCTTGGGTCTGTTCCGCCGGCTCCCTACGCCGACCATTTGCCAGAAGGGCACAAACAGGCCCCCGGCTGCCAAGCCCCTGCCGATCCGAGTCAGGCACCGGCTCTGAGGTTGCTGACAAACACTGTGGGCCCAGACGCCCTGGCCCCAAGAGCCAAGGGTGTCCCCCACCCCTGAGAGAGGCCCGCTTCTGAGAATCCACAGAGTGCTCGGGAAGGCACCAGCAAGAGAGAGCTGAGAGTGGGTGTGAGTCTGAAAAGAGCTAGGGAAAGGGAAATAGGGAACACTGCTGACTTTAAGACGGCGACACACAGTAGGTGAATCATGGTGGTAACATGAAGGTAAACCTTCCCTTTTACCAGGCCCTATTTTAAACATTGTATCTGTACTAACTCATTTAATATTAATGACAACCTTAGGAGGCAGTCCAGTTTGCAGATGAGAAACTGAGGTTTTGAGAGGTTAATATAACACAGTTTGTAGGGAGCAGAGCCAAGATATAAATAAGAGCAAAGTTGCGCTGACTGCCAGGCAAATTCTAAACCCTTATTTCATCTTTACAATAGCCCTTTGAGGTAGGTCCTGTTATAATGCCAATGCACAGAAGACATTAAGGCACAGAGAGAATAAGGAACTTGTTCAGGGCCCCAGAGCTGTTAAGTGCAGAGGTAGAATTCAAACCCAAGGAGCCAGATGTCCCAATTGGAACGTTCAACTAGGAAGTTCTACTTGCAGATAAGGAGTGGAGGGCACAGGAGACCCTGTGGAGTAACCCTAACTGCCTACATACGCAGCGCCAACACTGTGCAAAGAACTTGCCAATGCACGCCACAGGGCACTCGCTGAAAGCCTCGCCCGCCGCATGCGAGACTAGCAGGGTTCTTCACTTTCCCTCTTTAAGAGTTTCCCAGACCCCTTGCTTTCGCTCCCCCACCAAATAGCTTGCCGGTTCAGTCTATGCTGCATTCTGGGGGAGAAATCCCCGACCAGACAAAAGGAGGCTGGTAGCCCCAGAATGTTCACAGCCACTGGCCCAGGAGCAGCATCTGGCCTGCAGGTCCTGAGTCGTTTCAAGGACACAGGTCTGTACTTAGAATGAGTGCAGCTTGGGGCGGCTGGGTGGTAGGGAGGATGGAGACCGAGAAGCTGAGTCTCTCTTTCTGTCTGTCTGTCTCTCTTTCTCCATTCCAAAGTCTCTGTCTACGCGCCGCCGCAGAGTGAGGGTCCCTGCCCCTGGCTGGTCTCCACCTCTCCTCAGGCTGCCCTCTCTGGTCAGCCGTGGACTCCCTTGAGGTTTTCCTTTTCGACGCCGCGTGGACTGGGGACCCGGCACCGGAGTGCTGGGGCTCGGGGCGCAGAGACCCTCCCCTCCCAGGACCGCCCCCCGGCCTCCCGCTGCCTGGCCCCCCACGTAGCGTATGGAACCCGCTTGGTGATCAGGCAAGAACGAGAGCGGGGAGCGGGCAGGGCGAGCAGAGGCTCTAAATCTTCCCTTCAACTGTGAGCAGATGAAGTCTGAGAAACAAATTCAAAGCAGGCGCGCCTGCAGAGCCTTCCTGCAGAAATATGCCCCGGCATTCAAGCGCATCCAGGGGCGGCTCGAGCTGCCTTGTTTGGCTAAGGTCAGACGAGACTCGAGTTCTCCAATAAAAATAAATCTCAAATTAATTATGGCCTCGAGCGAGGGGCCAGACACTTGAAGCTGCAGTTGTGCAGTCTGGAGTTTTGGCGCTCACTCGCCCATCCCTCCCCCGCGCCCGCGCTTCTCCCCCTCCCCTGCCAGCTTGAATACCCGCCTCAGCGGCTGGACGGGAGGGGCCGGGAGGAGGGAAGACGGAGGGGGAGGATCCGCCCAGGACGCTTGGTCAGGCCCGGCATCGCTCGGGGTTTCAAGTGGCTGGGCTCTCAAGGGGTCCGGAGAGACCCCAAGGACCAGGCTCCGATTGTCGCGTCCTCCCACCTCCAACTCGGGCTGGGACCGAAGAAGCCCGGGAAGTCGCGTCTGGAAAGTCTTGACCGGGTCAAAAGGGCTGACATTGAGCGAGCCAAGACACGTTTCACCCCGCCGCTCCCTTCCCAGGGGAAGCTGGACTTCCGCATCTTTGAAAATATCATCAAGTGCGGAGGGTGTGAGGCAAGTCATCCCACCAAAGTTCCAATGAAAATGCTCCAAATCCAAATGTTTCCTGAATATTCGCTCCCACGTGCCTGCTTTCTATAAGTGACCCTAGACTTAGAAATGTGAGGCGGTCTGTTTTGTTGTCCCCCCCACTCCCTGCGCCCTCTCTCAACACCACCCCAGTTGATAGCTTTTGTTTTAAATGCCGGACTGGCTTCTTGGTTGTGAGCTTCCCCTGACTTAAAAGCCAGCTGGGCTGGCTGGACTGGGCACCGATGGCAGCCAGCACCAGCTCCTGGTTAGCAGCCCTGCCCAGTCTGGGAAAGGGAAAGGCAGGATAGTCTCTGGCAAGCCTGGAAAGAGAGTGTGTGCCAGTGTGTGGGCTGGGGTAAGGAGTCCCTTTCTAGGCCAGGGTGGTGAGGAGAAGGAAGAGAGAAAGGAAGAGGAGAGGGAAGAAGTGGGGTGAGGGAGAGACTGAGTGGGGAAGGAGAGAGGAGGCAAGAGTTCCCCTCTTCCCAACTCCAGGACAGTTTTCATTTGTAGCAGGCCTCACCACAGGCTCTCTATCAATTTGTCTCAATGCAAACATTCGAAATATTCTCTTTGGCTGCTCGTGAAAACAATGTGAGCTGCCAGGATCAAACCATCTTTCCAGATGTCTGGTGGTAACCACATTAAACAGCTCAGACTTGTTTACTGTTGTGTTTGGTTAGGGCCTTTTCCCCCTTTGGGATTTAAAAAAAGCAGCAGCAGCAGTACAGTTGAGCATCAAACCCAGAGTTACATAAGTGGGCACGCTTGGCCACCAGCATGTCAACATGGGATGGAGGGGGTCTCATGTTCTCTCAGAGTCTGAGGAGGGAGGATGATTCTTCATTCTGGGTGGAGGAACTTGTGAATGGCAGGAGGTCCTCAGAAAGGGCCTGCTAAATAGCAAAAGGCATGGCACCAGTGCCAAGCGGTGAGTCACAAATTGGTGACAGTTATGCCTATGCCAGCTGCTCCCCTCCCCCGTCTTCAAAATTACAAAATTGCCATCGCTTTAGTTTTACAGGCAGAAAGAGTACTATTGAGTTCCACAGTTAAAACAGGAGAGCAAGTCCTCATTTAAATCTAGTTCCATACTGAGCACTCCTAATGGGAGAGACAGTTCTTTCTAAAAGGAGTTTGGGATGCTAGGGATATTGTTGTGACTACGATGATCAGGGCAATGAAGACAACCTGTCATTTGCCAGGCTGAACAGGAGCTGGAAAGAGAAACCTAGCCAACTGTTTTTGCCACAGAGGAGCCTTCTCAAGCACTAGGAGGAGCCTGTGTAGAAGGGGAGAGTCAGACTGGTATGGGGTGGCCATTAAGGGCCTCACTGTTTGCCCAGCACTAGGAAGGGGGCCTCCTCATGGTGGAGGTGGAGTCCTTTCTGCCTGAAAGAGGGGCAATGTGGCTGGGGGTTCCGGGTTTCTGGTCAGGTCCGGGTGGGAAGCGGTCTCCCCTCACCCTCCTGAAAGCCCTGTTGTCGTTTGAAGGTCGGCAGAGTCTGGGCTAAAAAGGAAACAATTTGGGGTTTGAAAGGATGTAATTCATTCTTCCTTTCCCTTTAACCTCTTTCCTCTCTGGAAAGCATGTGGAAACTCTGAAGGGAAGAGTGAGAGGGAGGATGGCTGGGCCAAGGGGAGGAAAGGGTTAAGCCTGATTTCTTTTAATTGAACTCCAGAACTGGTGGCCCCAGGCA